>NC_056747.1:621801714-621991714 GCF_019279795.1 Protopterus annectens | reverse complement strand
GTCATCTTGATGGGATAACCTCTATGGGTAAACATTTTCTTCAATAAATTACATTCTGAAACAAAATCATCCCACTTACTAACCATTCTAGCTGCTCTCACAAATTGGCCATTCAGAACAGCTCTCTTTTGGGTGTATGGATGAATTGCTATCAAATTGTAAAAAATTATTACTATAAGTTTCTTTACAAAAAATTTCAAATAAATATGTGTGGTTATTTAAATCCTTTTTCAGAAAAACATCCAAATAGGATATATTGTTAGTATTTTTACAGCTGTAAATTTTTAAAAGGAAGTTGTCTCGTTAATGTATTTTAAAAATTCATCAATTTTTTCCTCTTCTCCACACCACAAAACAAAAACATCGTCTAAAAAACGTAACTAAACATTACACCACTGGTAAAAAGGAGATTCACATATGAACTCGTCTTCCCAGACACACATCACAATATTGGCATAGAGGCCGCCGCAAGGAGACCCCATAGCCACACCCTCTTTCTGTAAATACAATTTATTGTTAAACAATATAAAGTTGTTCTTAAGGACAACATCAAAAAGTTGTTCATACAAATTGATGCTGTTTTGTGAGAGTCCTTTTTTAAATAAGTATAAATTTACCCATTCATTACCCTGTTCATGTGGTATTACAGAGTACACATCTTTTACATCAATAGTGATGAATGTGTAATGTTCTCCAAAATTCGCTTTTTCCATCCTGGATAAAAAGTCCCAAGAGACTTTACACAAATCCCTTTCACCCTGTAAAAGTGCCTTCAATTTGCCGTCCAAAAATTTTGCAATTGGATTCGTAATAGACCCATGGGTGTCCACTATTGGCCTCATTGGTGGACTAAGCATGTCTTTATGAATTTTTGGGACACCAAACAAAGGTGGTGTCCTAGGATGAGATACTGACATAAAATTAAATTCATCATTGTTAATGTTACCTTCAATAAATAAATCATGTAAAATGCCCCTAATACGGCTGTAGTTCTCATTACTTTCCTAGTCAGTGCTGTGATCTGTACCTTACAGGTATTAGTACACTACCCTATGACCTTAGTTTGGACAGATGTATGGATGTACACAACTATATACATGAACTGAGTTTTACCTGCAGCATACACCACTTACCTGGTATACCTGTGGAGGTATTGTTTGTTAACACTACCTAACTGTTTCTACACATATTCCCACATTCCAGGTTGACGTTATGCACATACCTGTCCATCTCTTATTGCACACACACTGGGCATGTTTTGACCACATGCAAGTGAACCAGGACATATTTTGTCTTTTGCCTTCTTAAATCTTTGGTGAGTTGTACAATGACAGGTTTGTTTTCACTGGCATTTTCAAAAAATGTACAGGACTTGACAGTCAGTTATATGACATGAAATGCTGCCTACATGTCAGAGATTAGCATGTTGATATGCCAGGGGGACAGGGTAACAGGCAACAGATATGGGCCGATTAACTGAAAATTCTGAACAATTATGTACACTTGTGGGGTATGATACTGCATGCAGTTTACTACCACTCCCAGGATTCGAACTATGGCTGTGTCTGCTAAAAATAAAATAGTGTCCATCACAGTTGAGTGTGCTAATAGATATTGCTGTGTATCTCTTCTCTGATTTCTGTCTATAAGTGTCCTGTGGTTTTACAATCTGACCTTGTAATTACAACAGTCTTGTACAGGATTTCCTATGAAGCACAGTGTGGGTGACAGTGATAAGTAATGCCTTATTATTCAGAGCAACTGCAACACTAACAATGCCATACAATACCAGAGTAAACAGTACCAGTCCAGGATTTCAATCTTTTATTTCTAGGCACAGTTTTCGTATCTGACAGACCTGTGGGGGTAATGTTTGTTAGCCTTACCTGAATGTTGCCACACATATTACTAGATTCCACATTAGTATTATGCACATACATCTCACTCTGCTAATGCACACACTCTGGTCACAGCTTCACAACATGGGGGTGGAGATGGGACATACTTGGCTTATTACTCTCATAACATTTTGGGGAGTTGCTAGAGTGACAGGTTTGTTCTTATAGATGTCTGACAATCAGTTGTATTTCATTATTTGCTGCCTAAACATTTGGGATCATCCCACTGATTTGCCAGGGGGACAGGCAACGGAGATGGGTCAATTAACTGGACATATCTGTACAGGTCTGGGGTATGATTCTGCATCCAGCTTACTACCACTCCCAGGATTCAAATCATGGCTGTGTGTGCTAAAAATACAACAGTTCATGTTTCAGTTGAGTGTGCTATTTGGATTATGTTGTCTATCTTTTCACTGTTGTCTGTCTAAGTCTCTCTCAGTTGTACATTATGAAATCTTGTGATTACAACAGTCATATACAGACATTCATACACATTTTATTTATGTAGCACAGGATGGGTAATAGTGCTTAATGCAACAGTACTATTAAGAGATTGCAACTCTACATTACCATATGATACCAGAGTCAACACATGCAGTCCAGCAGTTAGACCTTTATTGTCAGGCTGTTATCCTTTTATTTACATGCAACCTATATGAGACTCTTGCTGCCATAGTCTCTGGTATATGCAGTGCATGCCTTAAACAATACAGGTTTTATACAGGCAATTAACTTACTACTACTTTTAGATTTATTTCCTATGACAATATGTGCAAGAATATTACTAACCTGCCTCACCATGCAACCACTGCAATCTACAGGCATGGACTTCCTGGTTCGCAGCCTGCTCATCTGCCACTGTCAAAGACTTAAGAGGAATACTTAGCCATACTTATCCATAATATACATGAGTTGGCAATTATTAAACAGGTAGTGGACTGATACATACACATGGCTGGGACATCCCCCCCATCCTCCTAGCCTCTTGGATCCACTGATCCAAGAGATCCTTTTTTCACTGTTTCAGGTTGGCATAGTAATGCCTCACCTGCTCACCAGTTCGAGGTACGCCAGTGGCAATGATGAGGTCATGGGTGAGATGGTCCCAGGCTTCTGCTTTATATTGGGAACCCTGGTACTGGCCCTGCAGCAATCTCTGGTCATAGGTTCATAGGTTTATACTAGGCTATCTGCCTTAAGGCATTTATAAGCCTAGCCCAAAGTTTTGTGGCTTATGCCACCCCTTATATGAAAAAATACTGTGCCCATTAGTTTGTTGTGCCTCTGTCCAGCAGTGACACAGAGATGATTCCCGGGGTAAACCTACGATCTCCCATCCACAGGTCAAGATTTCTCTTGAACAGAGCCAGCGAGGTGCTCTGCCTCACATGGACCGGGATTTTATTCCACAGCATAGGGAGTCTCTGAGTGATAAATCTATTCCTCCAGCACATCCTATTTATATCCGTGCTAAGGTTTAAGTCACTTGCTCTGGTGGTTTTGGTGGATTTGGATTTTTTGAGGTGGAGCATGTCCATTAATTCCGGTTTGGACATGGCCTTGTATGTCAGGCACATGTCACCTCTGAGCAGATGGTATGCGACTGAATAGAGCTGGAGTTTCTTCAATCTGGCAGCATATGACAGATTTTGGAGTCCCTTTATCCTTTTGGTGAGGAACTTTTGGGGTCTCTTCAATTGCTGCAGATGTCGGGTGAGATACATCCCGAATGGGGCATTGTACTCGATTATTGGTCTGATAAGTGAAGAGTACAGGGGAACAATGACCTCACTAGATCTGGATGTGAATCCCTTCATGATCAGGTGGGCAATGTAGAAGGTCTTTCTAACCACTTTAGCAACGTGAGTGTCAAAAGAAAGGCCACTGTCAACCTAGGTCCCCAGGTCCCTGATAACCTCTTCTGTGCTTAGTGGATTGCCACCTATATGGTAGCTTGGGGTTACCTTGTTTTTCCCGAAGGGTATGACTATACATTTTTTGGCATTTAACTTCAGGCCATGGCTCTGGCACCAGCTATCTGTTTCTGTGAGTCCCTTCTGAAGGATATCCGTGTCCGATGCACTTTCCACTATGGCACCCAGTTTGCAGTCGTCTGCAAACTTTGTCAGCCAAAGTCCTCCCATGTTGGCCTGTACTTCTGAGAAGTAGATGCCGAACAATAGGGGCCAAGGACCGAGCCCTGTGGGACACCACTTGTGACCGGCTTGGAGTCTGACATAGCGCCAGCAACTCTAACCCTGTGGGTTCTGTCCTTAAGCCAGTTTGCAACCCATCTTGTGACATATGGGTTTACATTTAAGCTGGTAAGTTTTTCTACAATACCCGAGTGGGGTATTGTGTCGAAGCCTTTGCAAGGTCAAGGTAGGCTGTATGGACTGCCTTTCCCTCATCAATGGCCTTGGTGACTGTTTCGAAGAAGTCAACCAAGTTCGAAAGGCATGATCTGCCCTTGACAAAGCCAAACTGGGTCGGGTCCAATGTCTGCAAGTCCCCTATATCTTTGTTTATGAGCTCCATTATGATCCTCTCCATAGCTTTGCAGACTAGACTTGTTAAGCTTATGGGGCGGAAATTACCAGGGTCCGTAGAGGCACCGCCTTTGTGGAGTGGGACCACAGTTGCCATATGCCACTCCTTGGGCACGTATCCTGTGGTAAGGCTGAGATTAAACAGCTGCTTTATGTGCGGGTTTAATTCCTCATTTAGCTCGTGTAGAACATAGCCGGGGACACCATCCGGTCCCATTGATGCTGTGTTTTTAGCTTTAGAGAGAGCAGCTTTCATCTGTGCATTTGAGATGTCTGGGAGGCTACACTCCGCTGGGATAGTTATCTCTACTTTAGGGGGGGAGAGGGGGGTGAAGTTTGCACTGAACCTGTCTGCCAGTATGTTGGCAATGTCTGTGGATTCAGTGATTTTTGTATCATTTTGGACTAATTCTGAGCATATCTGGGAGTCTCCACCCAGGTTCCTAACATAGCTGAAAAAGGCCTTATGATTGTCCCTTGAATCCATGGCAATTTTTCTCTCAAAATTGGCCTTAGTTGATTTTATGAGTGCTCGTATTTTTTTACTAATAATGATCAGGGGTGACTTCCCTTTTATGGATTTTGTTCTATCATGTAATAGCTTTCTCCTCTTATTGTAAAGTTTGTTAATGGCTGGGGTCCACCAGACTGGACGTTTGCCCTTTGTGGAAAGAGTCTTGGTTTTATTTGGGATTGCCTGATCCATGCAGTCCTGGAGGTGTTCATAGAAGGCATTTGTAAGGGCTTCCGCAGCTTGGGTTGTGGTTTCCACTGGCTCAGGGGCCCTGAAGGATACCACACCAGTCTTGAGTTGTGTGAAGTTTGCTTTAGAGAAGTTCTTCACTGTGGTCTTTTTTGTTTGGGGTGGGGGCGGGATGTGGATTTCCAGTGAGATTAGTTTATGATCAGATCTCACCAATGAGGGATATACTTCCGTGTGGAGCATTTTGTCCCCATGTTTGTGATAATGAGATCTAGTATATTTTCTCCTCTCATGGGAACAGTGACTAGCTGTTCCATGGCATTTGAATTTATGAACTCCAGGAACCGTTGGGCTAGAAAGTTAGGGCTTGAGTAGTGTTCCCAGTCTATATACGGGTAGTTGAAGTCACCCAATATGATGGTGTTTGGAGATACATTTATACTCTCCAGTGTCTTCAGGAAGGCTGTGTGGGGTTCCTGAGTTTGAGAGGGTGGCCTGTAACATGCTACAATTTGTAGAGCAGTTTTGCCTATGGTTAGTTGCACCTGGATGGTTTCCGAAGCTTCATGCATTGCCACCAACCTGGAGGTGTGGGTATCCTTTATGAATATAGATACACCCCCTCCTTTTGTGGTGTGGTCCGGGTTTTGGTTGCGGTAAGGTTTGGATGAGGTAAAACCTAATAGTGCCGGGGTGCTCTCAGGAGCCTTGAACCAGGTTTCAGTTACAGCACAGACATCGATGTTCTCCATACTGAGAAGGGCCTCGAGTGCGTGCATTTTGAGATTTAGACTTCTGGCATTGAGCAGCATTACCCTCAGTTTCTTCCCATTTTTGTTTTCTAGGGTGGTAGGTTTAGAATTTGAGCCTTGCCTAAAAAAGGCACTATGGGGGTGGCAAGAGCCTTAGCCAATATCCAGCATCCCAGGGGTGACAGGTGCAAGCCATCCCTTGTGAAGCAGTGTGGCTTGTCAAGCATGTCATCCCAGGCAGACAGACACTGGATCCCCTTTGAATGACACCAGACATTAAGCCAATTGTTAAAGCTGATCATCTTGTCTCTATATTGTGGCATCATTCTTGGTGAAGGAAGGATACTGCTCAGGGTCAGGGTCATACCTGCCTGGACTACATAATCAGAGAGCTCCTCTATGTCTCTTTTCATGTAGTCCAGAGAGGTACATCTCAGGTCGTTCACACCAGCATGGACAATGACTGTGTCATATTTGTACTTGCCATGGAGTGACCCGAGTGCTTGTGTTATGTGGCGGATTCTAGTGCCCGATAGGCAGCTTACTGTGACCCTCTCCTTGTTCAGCCTGGTGAGTGGGACGTCAGTGTGTCTGACTATGGAGTCACCTATGACAAGTATGTTTGGTGTTGTATTTGGCCTTAAGGGCTGTGACTGCTTTGCACACTGATTTTGTGGTTTATGTGTTGCTTGTGGGGTGTCTTGAGGTAGCAGTTGTTTGGGTGTCTGCTTTGGAGGCCTCTGCTGTTTAGGTAAATTTTACTCAGAGCCTCAGTATGTCTTTGTGTGTTTATGTGTTTGATTCAGTGGTGTGGTAGCATTATGTGAGGCTGGTTTTGTGGTGTGTGTAGTTGCCTTCTCCTCCTGTCTGGTCTTGCCAGTCCTGAGTTGAGAGAGCTCAGCCTCCAATTTGGCTAAATAGCTGCATCTCTCAAGTATTTGTGTTATGTGGGAGGAGGAGAGGGTTGTCTGTGTACATGAGGCAATTGTAACATTGCCTCAATATTCTAGATTCACCAACTGGGCAGGAGAGGACGCCAGCATCTAGCCCTTCGACATGCTAGAAAAATTAAGAAGTTAGGTATGAGACTGAATAAGAGAGGACTTAGTAAGGAAGTGGGTACTCCTGGGGGGGTTTCGCAAGTGAGGGACTTTGTATAATATAGAAGTGACAAGTGCTGAGCTTTTTTTTTTTTTTTTTTGAGGAAAAAAAAAACTTTTAGGAACAAGTGCTGCGCTTTTTAGTCAAGGGATATACTGTTTAGGTTACTATTAGAGCAGTTCTAAGGGAAAAAATGAAGAACAGACTTTATGGAGCCAGAAAAGTTTAACCTTGTTAAAGGCGCTGCCGATGCTGCTCTAGTGGCAACATCAAGGCTAAAGCACGCTAAAGCATGCTTTATAGCAGGGGACTGGAAAAGGCAGGAAATGACCCAAAATGGCCACTGAACTACAAGTTACTGTCTTAAACCACTCCTCTGAGGACAAACAGGCAGCTCAGTACTCCCCACTCCCACTGGTGAGTAAAGAAACTTCCCCCTGACCAAACAAAGAAAATGGAGAAGTACAGGAACCAAGACAAAGCCCATGGATCAGCAAAATCTGATCACTGGAACAAACTAGCCAGGAAAGTTAGGAGAACAAGAATATTTTTTTTTTCAAGTTTTTTTTCACAGACAGAACAGAAAACACAATAAATGCTTTGCTTTTTGATTAAATGCTATCAAAAGCTAGTACACTTAAGTGTATTAGCCTGTAGTTTAACTTTTAAGCAAACTTAAACTAAGAAGTGCAACCAACAATTAAAGCTTATAAAAACAGGAAAAACAGGTAATACCACTATAAAATAGACAGAAAAAGTCGTCGAATAACACAAATTGTTGAAAAAATGCAAGAAAAAATACTTAAAATCTGGAAAGATTGCTTTTTCTGTCCTCTGCTGCTCTAGGAACTCTGCTGGATACCACGAGGAGCTGTGCTGAGTTCTCTACAGCCAGAAAAGTCTGCCAAAGCGTGCTTTATAGCAGGGGGCTGGAAAAGGCAGGAAATGACCCAAAATGGCCACTGAACTACAAGTTACTGTCTTAAACCACTCCTCTGAGGACAAACAGGCAGCTCAGTACTCCCCACTCCCACTGGTGAGTAAAGAAACTTCCCCCTGACCAAACAAAGAAAATGGAGAAGTACAGGAACCAAGACAAAGCCCAGGGATCAGCAAAATCTGATCACTGGAACAAACTAGCCAGGAAAGTTAGGAGAACAAGAATATATATATATTTTTTTCCAAGTTTTATTCACAGACAGAACAGAAAACACAATAAATGCTTTGCTTTTTGATTAAATGCTATCAAAAGCTAGTACACTTGAGTGTATTAGCCTGTAGTTTAACTTTTAAGCAAACTTAAACTAAGAAGTGCAACCAACAATTAAAGCTTATAAAAACAGGAAAAACAGGTAACACCACAAAAAAATAGACAGAAACAGTCGTCGAATAACACAAATGGTCGAAAAATGCAAGAAAAAATACTTAAAATCTGGAAAGTTGCTTTTTCTGTCCTCTGCTGCTCTAGGAACTCTGCTGGATACCACGAGGAGCTGTGTGTGCTGAGTTCACTACAGCCAGAAAAGCCTGCCAAAGCGTGCTTTATAGCAGGGGGCTGGAAAAGGCAGGAAATGACCCAAAATGGCCACTGAACTACAAGTTACTGACTTAAACCACTCCTCTGAGGACAACCAGGCAGCTCAGTCCTCCCCACTCCCACTGGTGAGTAAAGAAACTTCCCCCTGACCAAACAAAGAAAATGGAGAAGTACAGGAACCAAGACAAAGCCCAGGGATTAGCAAAATCTGATCACTGGAACAAACTAGCCAGGAAAGTTAGGAGAACAAGAATATTTTTTTGTTTTTTTTCAAGTTTTTTTCACAGACAGAACAGAAAACACAATAAATGCTTTGCTTTTTGATTAAATGCTATCAAAAGCTAGTACACTTGAGTGTATTAGCCTGTAGTTTAACTTTTAAGCAAACGTAAACTAAGAAGTGCAACCAACAATTAAAGCTTATAAAAACAGGAAAAACAGGTAATACCACTATAAAATAGACAGAAACAGTCGTCGAATAACACAAATGGTCGAAAATGCAAGAAAAATACTTAAAATCTGGAAAGTTGCTTTTTCTGTCCTCTGCTGCTCTAGGAACTCTGCTGGATACCACGAGGAGCTGTGCTGAGTTCTCTACAGACAGAAAAGCCTGCCAAAGCGTGCTTTATAGCAGGGGGCTGGAAAAGGCAGGAAATAACCCAAAATGGCCACTGAACTACAAGTTACTGTCTTAAACCACTCCTCTGAGGACAAACAGGCAGCTCAGTACTCCCCACTCCCACTGGTGAGTAAAGAAACTTCCCCCTGACCAAACAAAGAAAATGGAGAAGTACAGGAACCAAGACAAAGCCCAGGGATCAGCAAAATCTGATCACTGGAACAAACTAGCCAGGAAAGTTAGGAGAACAAGAATATTTTTTTTGTTTTTTTTTTTTCAAGTTTTTTTCACAGACAGAACAGAAAACACAATAAATGCTTTGCTTTTTGATTAAATGCTATCAAAAGCTAGTACACTTGAATGTATTAGCCTGTAGTTTAACTTTTAAGCAAACTTAAACTAAGAAGTGCAACCAACAATTAAAGCTTATAAAAACAGGAAAAACAGGTAACACCACTAAAAAATAGACAGAAACAGTCGTCGAATAACACAAATGGTCGAAAAATGCAAGAAAAAATACTTAAAATCTGGAAAGTTGCTTTTTCTGTCCTCTGCTGCTCTAGGAACTCTGCTGGATACCACAAGGAGCTGTGCTGAGTTCTCTACAGCCAGAAAAGCCTGCCAAAGCGTGCTTTATAGCAGGGGGCTGGAAAAGGCAGGAAATGACCCAAAATGGCCACTGAACTACAAGTTACTGTCTTAAACCACTCCTCTGAGGACAAACAGGCAGCTCAGTACTCCCCACTCCCACTGGTGAGTAAAGAAACTTCCCCCTGACCAAACAAAGAAAATGGAGAAGCACAGGAACAAAGACAAAGCCCAGGGATCAGCAAAATCTGGTCACTGGAACAAACTAGCCAGGAAAGTTAGGAGAACAAGAATATTTTTTTGTTTTTTTTCAAGTTTTTTTCACAGACAGAACAGAAAACACAGTAAATGCTTTGCTTTTTGATTAAATGCTATCAAAAGCTAGTACACTTGAATGTATTAGCCTGTAGTTTAACTTTTAAGCAAACTTAAACTAAGAAGTGCAACCAACAATTAAAGCTTATAACAACAGGAAAAACAGGTAATACCACTATAAAATAGACAGAAACAGTCGTCGAATAACACAAATGGTCGAAAAATACAAGAAAAAATACTTAAAATCTGGAAAGTTGCTTTTTCTGTCCTCTGCTGCTCTAGGAACTCTGCTGGATACCACGAGGAGCTGTGCTGAGTTCTCTACAGCCAGAAAAGCCTGCCAAAGCGTGCTTTATAGCAGGGGGCTAGAAAAGGCAGGAAATGACCCAAAATGGCCACTGAACTACAAGTTACTGTCTTAAACCACTCCTCTGAGGACAAACAGGCAGCTCAGTACTCCCCACTCCCACTGGTGAGTAAAGAAACTTCCCCCTGACCAAACAAAGAAAATGGAGAAGTACAGGAACCAAGACAAAGCCCAGGGATCAGCAAAATCTGATCACTGGAACAAACTAGACAGGAAAGTTAGGAGAACAAGAATATTTTTTTGTTTTTTTTCAAGTTTTTTACACAGACAGAACAGAAAACACAATAAATGCTTTGCTTTTTGATTAAATGCTACCAAAAGCTAGTACACTTAGGTGTATTAGCCTGTAGTTTAACTTTTAAGCAAACTTAAACTAAGAAGTGCAACCAATAATTAAAGCTTAGAAAAACAGGTAATACCACTATAAAATAGACAGAAACAGTCGTTGAATAACAGAAATGGTCGAAAAATGCAAGAAAAAATACTTAAAATCTGGAAAGTTGCTTTTTCTGTCCTCTGCTGCTCTAGGAACTCTGCTGGATACCACGAGGAGCTGTGCTGAGTTCTCCACAGCCAGAAAAGCCTGCCAAAGCGTGCTTTATAGCAGGGGGCTGGAAAAGGCAGGAAATGACGCAAAATAGCTACTGAACTACAAGTTACTGTCTTAAACCACTCCTCTGAGGGCAAACAGGCAGCTCAGTACTCCCCACTCCCACTGGTGAGTAAAGAAACTTCCCCCTGACCAAACAAAGAAAATGGATAAGTACAGGAACCAAGACAAAGCCCAGGGATCAGCAAAATCTGATCACTGGAACAAACTAGCCAGGAAAGTTAGGAGAACAAGAATATTTTTTTGTTTTTTTTCAAGTTTTTTTCACAGACAGAACAGAAAACACAATAAATGCTCTGCTTTTCGATTAAATGCTATCAAAAGCTAGTACACTTGAGTGTATTAGCCTGTAGTTTAACTTTTAAGCAAACTTAAACTAAGAAGTGCAACCAACAATTAAAGCTTATAAAAACAGGAAAAACAGGTAATACCACTATAAAATAGACAGAAACAGTCATGGTCTTTAACAAGGAGTCCTGCCATGACTTTTGACTCCTGGATGCCCCAGCGCTGTGCCCAAAAGTGCACTCCCTCTCCCATACCAATCATAGTGCCTACAGGAGGAAGCTGCAACCAGTTATGAGATGTATTCCCACCTGTTGCATTTAAATAGGGCTGATTTCCCACACTTTGCCATGATTGGATGGTTTTGAAAATACTAAACTATGGGCAAACCTACTTACCTAAGGTTGGCATTGCTTAAAGGGGTATACCAATAGGCAAACTGATTTAGCTGGCCTACACATTGCTTACACCTAGTAAGCTGGGCTGTGCAATGCTTAGCGTTGCTTAATTTTTAATTTGCATACCATTTGCTGTTTGACATTGATTTATTATTCATTACATGTTATATATGTGTTTGGTATCCATGATTCATGTGTATGAACACTGTATGGGGTCCTTGTGTTTATTAGGGGATTTCAACACTTTATTACAATGACACCTCACATCTGGACTTAATGCAGTATTCCAGTTCACATATTTATGTTATGTAGTAGGTTATGCAACATAAAACTGTACAGAGACCTTTCACATGTTAAGTTTGATTTTCCTATAGTGAGGATCTGTTTGGTGATATCTCAAACTTATGTACTGCTGTGATGGCTTAGTGGTTAACTACTGTGACTATAGGGTACAGGATCCTGGGTTCAAGACCTGTAAGGGCTGTTTATTTTGTTTATGGCCAGAACAGCAGCTGTTGCATACAGAGTGATTAAGGCACATTTAAGCAATTGTAAGCGGGTTTGTGCGAAGGTAAGTAATGCTAACCTCCAGTTAAATATGCTTACAGAGAGTTACCTTCAATATTGCTTACCCCCGTGCAAACGGGCTTAAACTCGCTTACTCCCGCTTAATAGTGCTTACTCCTGCTTACCCCTACACTAATTTGGACAGAAATGTAAAATGGTTCTTGGGAGGGTGGTGGATTTAGACACTCTATGGATTTATCATTCATTACACATTGTATCTTCGATTTGTATCCCTGAATCATGTGTACATATACTTTATGGGGCACTTGTCTTCATCTGTGGATTTTACAACATTATGACATTACACCTCACATCTGCATTTAATGCAGTACTCCAGTTCACAAATATATGTTATTTAGTAGGTTATGCAACACAAAATATTGTTCGTAAAGTGATTTGACATGGAAAATGGAATGTACTAGAGTGAGACTCGAACCGGGAATGACTGCTTGTAAAGCAAATGCTCTGCCCACTATACTATTGCAGTACTGCTTCATTTGCATATATCCTGATATTTATCCTCTTGTGTCATTTAAGCTGCAGTATACATAGGTAAGCAATGGGTAAACCCGCGCACCTACGGTTAAATTTTATCTGTTTGATAAAAAAAAATTAGCTTGTTTATATTTGAACTATTGCTCATAAACTTGGGGGATGTTGCTGGGGGTATGCAAACACCTATGAGTGGTCTCGCTCATTCTTTTTGCTTAACTGCTGTTCTTGATTGCAGGGGCGTGTATATTCTGAAAGCTCGGCTCTCAGAAACGCCCCCTGCACTTGTATGTGCTCCATGTCTGTTTAGGAGCTCAGGCAGTGCGCCTTCATTAACATGAATTCATTATATGAATAGTGAATCTGGGGGATTATGATTGTCTAGATTTAACTTTTTTAAAACAGGGTTATTGGCTAATGAACAGCGCAGTGGTTTGCATCGTCACCTCACAGAAAGAGGTTCTCCAGTTAGATTCTCGGCTGGGATGCCTTCTGTGTGGAGTCTGCATGTCCTCTTTGCATTCGTGTGGGTTTCCCTAGGTGTTCCAGTTTCCTCCCACATTCCAAAGACGTGTCTGGAGCATTTCTTCCCAGGCCTCCTCTGAAAATGGGCTCTATCCCAGTTGGACTTTCCCGGTAAACAAATGTTAAATAAATAAATAGAAATAAATAATGTTGCTGTAGGTGCTGGGAGCTATTTATGATTTAGCCTATTTAGTGAACTTATATTAGCGTTAGAAATTGTAAATTGGTTAATTATTGTAGGCACCAATTAATTACTGTTATAATCTGTAAGAATATTTCATTTCAATAGAAATAAGTGATTAATATTAGAAATAATGTAAGACTGTTTTTTCTGGTTTTAAATGCTGCAAGTGTTTTGTAATGAGGGAAGTATGAACATAACTTTATAGGAATGTTTGCATTGTATGTTGAGCTGAGAAGGATAAAGAAAGGAAGAGAAAAGTAAATTGGGTTATTTATACTTGGGATTCCTAGGTGTCCTCCAAGGGTGGCCTAATGGTTGAGATGTTTGCCTTACAAAGACGAGGTGCAAGGTTTGAGTCTCACAACGGATAATTGGCTAGGCTTAAAATGGCTCGCAAGAACAGTCAGCCTAATACTAATCTATGAACCTATCTATGAGTGGATTTGATAGAAATGGAGAGACCTATGCGCTAGGTACAATGCAACATGATAGGTGTTAAAAACATTTATTTAGATTAAGTCTGCAGTCTGATACTGCAGCAAAGGTTAATTTCTTATTATCGCTTCCATTATTAATTCAACAAGCTCGTAGAAAATTTGCAGCATACACCATCAATAACTTGCTCTAGTTAAAATGGCAGAAATGTAATTATAATGGATTTATTTAGTGATTTATACCTATCGTCAAAAGACGAAGGTGCTACATGCTAATTTTGTTTATGTATACTAACTAAAAAAATGATTCTTCTGAGTATGGTTATACAATGTAGTAGATATAGCTATACGTTTCTGGAGAAACAAATAAAGGTACTGAGGTAGAAGATACATTTTTTCCCAGTCATATGTTTACCTAAGTGAAGAAGCATGTCATCTGCTTTAACACCTTGAAGTGTTATTTTGATTGTACTACTTGGTGTCTTTTCCAGCTCCTGTCGACAAAATTTAAATCTAGCACTGAAATCCCCTAGCATTTAACATAAACCCCTAGCATTTGACATCATAAAGTAAGGTGAGGAATACTTGTGTTCTTATGTTTACAGAAACTTGGCTGCATAGTAACATTAATAACAGTGCAGTTCAACTGGAAGGGCTCACTGTTTTTCATGCAGACAGAGATCAAGCACTCAGTGGGAGATCTAGGGGAGGTGGTGTCTGCATGCATG
Source organism: Protopterus annectens (assembly GCF_019279795.1). NCBI lineage: Eukaryota > Metazoa > Chordata > Ceratodontiformes > Protopteridae > Protopterus > Protopterus annectens. Next base: position 621,977,059 of record NC_056747.1, on the reverse strand, counting down.
TAAACAATAGCTGGTGCATAAACTGTGAGACTGCCCTTAGCCATTGTTCTGAGAGCATAGAGTTCTTGGCAGTCACATGTAGACCATTTTATCTGCCTAGAGAGTTTAATGGTGTCAGCATCATAGTGGTGAGTATCCCACCAAGTGCGAACACTAAAGAGGCACTGGCTACTCTGTATAACTCAGTATGTGAGCTGCAGAATAAAACCCAGATTTTGCACACATTATTGCAGGGGATTTCAACCCAGCAGCTCTAAGGTCAGTATAACCCAACTACTACCAGTATGTGGGATTTGCAACAAAGGGTAGCAACAAAATATTAGGGTTCAACCAAACACCCTAATAATGGGCGATTTCAACTACCTCACTATTAACAGGGAAAACTACTCACATACCAACTCCTTCACTCAACACTTTCTGGAATTCATAAATTCCAATGCCCTGGATCAACCTACCCCCACCAGGGGCAACAATATCCTAGACCTAGTCATTACAACATGAGTGTCCGGTGTTCCACACCTGAAGTCAACTCCTCATTGGTCAGATCCGACCATAAGCTAATCACCCAAGATATCCACATCCGACCCCCACCCCTCATTAAGGAAACCATGGTAAAAAAATTTCTCCAAAGCCAACTTCATGCTTCTTAAGACAGAAATGGGTGAACTTCATGAAACCCATGCAGATGGACAATAGAGTTATGACTGCTGAATCCTACACAAATGCACTCTATAAGCACTTACACGAGTGCATGCATCATGCTATCCCGAACAGAACCAAGACGCTATCCTCCAAAAAAGGAAGACAATCTGGTGGTCCCCTGCCATAAATAAACTCTACAACAGAAAGAAGAAACTGTTACAAAAGAGAGTAAAATCCCATGAGTGGAGGAGCTCCCTGGTCAGCCTCAGTAAGAAGCTAAGATTCCTTATAAAATCCTCCAAAGCTAGCTACGAAAACAAAATCACCACTGATTCTAAGGACAACCACAAAGGATTCCATAGCTATGTCAGGAATCTCAATGACAACACCCAGATCTGCTCTGAGTTACAGCACAATGGCACGAAAATTACAGAAGCAACTGATATTGCCAACATCTTGGCAGATAGGTTCAGTGCTAACTTTACCCCCCTCTCTCCCCCTAAAGGGCCCATATCTATACAGGAAGAATGCAGAGTCCCTGTAATCACAATTATGCAGGTAAAAGCTGCACTCTCTAAAGCCAAAAACACAGCATCCATGGGACCAGACAACATCCCAGGCTGCGTTTTACATGAACTTCAGAATGAACTGGCTCAACATCTAAGCACCATGTTCAGTCATAGTCTCACATCAGGCTTTGTGCCCACTGAATGGTGCACAGCAACAGTTATCCCACTCCACAGAGGGGAGCAACCACTGATCCCGGGAACTATCACCCTATTAGCCTGACAAGCCTGGTCTGTAAGGCTATGGAACGTATCATCATGGAACTCGTAAACAAAGACATTGGTAACCTCCAAACTCTGGACCCCACCCAGTTCGGATTTGAGAAAGGCAGATCCTACCTCTTGAAGCTGATCAACTTCTTTGAGGCAGTCAACAAAGCTGTAGATGAGGGTAAGGTGGTTCAAACAGCCTATCTTGACCTCGCCAAGGCTTTCAACACCATCCCCCATTCTGGAATTATAGATAAACTCACTGAACTAGGTATAAATCCTTACGTCACAAGATGGGTTGCCAAATGGGTCACTGACAGAACCCACACTGTAAAAGTTGCATGCTCCAAATCTGACTTTAAACCATTGACAAGTGGAGTACCACAGGGTTCAGTCCTGGGACCTCTCCTGTTTGGTATCTATTTCTCTGAAGTGCAGGTTAACACAGAAGGTCTTTGGCTAATGAAGTTCACAGATGACTGCAAACTAGGAGCCATAGTCAAGTCCCCAAATGATGTGGACATCCTACAGAAGGGCCTCACTGAGACAGATGCCTGGTGTCAGAGCCACGGCCTCAAGCTCAGTGCCAAAAAGTTAATTGTCACCCCCTTTGGTAAAAACTCTGTACCCATGAACTACTACATAGGCAGCAGTCTACTTAACGCTGAATATGTGATGAGACCTTGGGACCCAGGTGGATAGTAGTCTGTCCTTTGATCATCACATCGCCACAGTAGTCAGGAAATCCTTTTACATGGTGCACCTCATCACAAAAGGGTTCTCATCCCGGAAAAAGAGGTCATTGTTCCTCTCTACTTGAAACTCATTAGACCCATTATAGAGTTACAATGCCCCTTTTGAAATGTACCTCAAGAGACATCTGCAGCAGCTGGAAAGGCCACAAAAGTACCTCACAAAGAGGATTACTGCCCTCAAACATATGCCTTACACTGACGTCTCAAAAAACTCCAGCTCTCCTCAGTAACATATCGCCTACTCCAAGGTGATCTCTGCCTAACATATAAAGCTATGTCAAACCCAGAGCTGTTGGACATGCTGCACATAAAGAAATCCTAATCCCATCAAGCTACACGATCTAGGGACCTAAACTTTGTCACCACAATAAACAGGACATGCTGGAGGGATAGATTCCTGTCCCAGAGACTTCCCATACTCTGGAACAAGCTACCCATCTATGTCAAGCAAAGTTCCTCATTAGCACTCTTCAAGATAAATCTTGATGAGTGGATGGGAAATAGGAAATACACCCCGGGGATCACTTCTGTGGCTCTGCTCGACAGAGGCACAGGAAAATAACTTTATTGGGTGGCGTAAGCCAGGGAACCTTGTTGGCTAGGCTTACTTAGGCCCTTGGGCCAATAGCCTAGTACCTACCTATGAACACTTTGGACAAGGTATACACAGTACAATGTCACAACAGAGCTACAGAAATAATCAAGGATCCTACACACCCTGCTTAAGAACTGTTCACATGCTTGTCGTCCGGCAGAAGATACCGCAGCATGTGCTATAAAATGTCCAGATTCAGAAACAGCTTCTTCCCTCAGGCTGTGAGACTTTTGAACTCTGCTAATAATCTCACGGAAGTCAGACGCTAACTAGATATGGGGGAGCCAACTCTTTTGACGCAAATAAATGAAGCAGTTCGGATTCTAAACATAAACAATACATAGATGGCAATGAATGTGCAATATTATACTAACAAGATCCTCTTATTCATGTCAGAATCACACAGTGCAATAGGAACTTGTGCAATACAAAATCATTCAGCTGCTGAAAATTATAGATAAGGTAAACTGTGGTAATACATAGTAGGATAACCTCTCTAATATGAAATGATGAATATATGTCCATTGTATATGTTATTGTATATATGTATATGTCTTCTCAATTTGAACCTGATGCACACAATTTTGTTTAGACTGCACTTGTGTAGGCTAAATGACAATAAAGTTTACTTTGACTTTTGACTTGACTAAACATTGTCCGTACTCTGTCTTTTGGGAGTCTCCAAATAGGGATCTAATTACTGTACTGTCCATATTAGCAATGACAAATGTTGACTTTACTGCGTTTTCACAAATTGAGTTCAGTGAAGATGATCTCAAAACACTAAAACTGCATTATTGTGAATGGAAAAAAGCTCAAAACAACTTTTTCTGATAGATAATTTACTAGTTGCAACGATGAAAATAAAAACTACATTAAGATATTTTGTGTATACATTACTATGAAGTAAAGCTAGCCTGTACTTAACTCCATGTGTGATGAAGTAGCTGCAGAGAACGCTGCACCAACTAAAGGAAGTGAATAGTTTCTTATACTGGGTGATTCAATTTTAAAATCTAAATGATATTTATTTTCTTTTGCAAGCATACAGAAAATAACCATCCCTAGCCTACCTTGAGTTAGTTTAACCTCAGGGCATTCTCTCTTAAATCCACTTACAGTAACTGTTATGGTTTATGACATCTGACTTTCCTTGCTTGAATTAATCATGTGAAGAATGTATTACCAACATAAATGCAGACATTACTTATTTCTACTGCATATTTCTTCACAACTTCAGTGAAATCTTTCCTTTACCTTGACTGACTGTGTGTCAGTGTAATGGTACATTAGATTAAATAACAGTACCGGAATGGGGGTTATAGAAGGGTTTGCATTCTTGCTATCTTGAGAGGAGATTATTTTTTTGTAAGTTCAAGAGAAAAAAGAATGTGCATATATAAGCATCCAGAATTAAGAATGTACTGTATGCACTGTACTTTACCAGTCAAGCAAAATGTTACACACATTCTTCATCTACACAACAGTCTCTCCATAGGGGTAATCCTGTCAACATCCAGAGGAACTTGTGAACTGAATATTGAGTAGGACATTATATGTAGCAAAGTTTGTATGAAATGGACATAAGTTATTTTTTATATTTTTGAAGATTATGATTTTAACACTGACCACCTGCAAGTATGATCCTTCACATTTTTGCTACAGAGGAATGAACTTCTTTAATTACAAAAAAAAAAAAAACACTTTCAGCCTTTTAGACCACATTGCAGTTACATCAAAAGAAACAACCATGAATTTAACTTCTGGTAGACTCCTCATAAACAGAACAGATTTGTATGGTTCTATTTCTGATTATTAATTCTTCCCAAAGAATAAAATATTCCAATTTATTAACACAAATATTCCCTTACCAGCCTTAATGGCAAAAGCTGAGCAAATGAAGGGTAAATTATTTTAACCCACAGCCCAGCTAGCTACCTCTCACCACACCAAAACAAAAAGAGGGCAGAAGAGGACAATTAAAAAAAAAAAAAAAGAACATTAATATCCAATTTCAAAATATTTAAACAAATGCACACATACATACACAAGCTAAATTTTAAAATACTTAAATATAACCATAACACACACACACACACACACACACACACACACACACACACACACACACACGCCTATCCAACATCCCTCTTACCCCTCTCCAAAAATAAGAAAGAAAATCTAGTGATATTTATGTTAAAAAAAAATGCTTACCTTCAGTCTGGTAGCCCACAGTGCCCAGGCTGATTCACTTGCTGTGATTAATTGAGTAATCCAGTTTGCTGGTTTCAATTAAACAAAACAACTTTTCTACTGCAAAACATTCTACTGTATTGTACAAGTAGAAGGCTGTTGTTAATTTTAAAAATAAGCTCCATTCTCTCTGGTCTGTAGTTTGTACCAAGTTTCCTCCAATCATGTACCACATTTTGACACATGGATGCATGCAAGAAGGAGAAACAAAGCCTTTACTTCAGAGTTGGACCATAGTCAAATGGGGCCGTAGGCAGGGTAATGGATCAGGCCCTACACACACACACACACGCACACACACACACACACACACACACACACTCACACACACACCACTTGCAGCCATTCCAGTGTCCCATTACTTAATGTCTCCCGAGTTACAATAAATGCTGTTCAAACCTCTCAGTGTGCAGACCATTTTCTTCTTTACTTCTACAATGATTATAGATGTCTGAATTTAATTTATAGCTTTTATTTCCAATTTTGTAGCACAGACAGTGATAAACATTTGCTAAACAAAACAATACAGTTTCAAAATGAAAACAAACAGCATTAACAGTAAACTCTTTACCCTTGAAACTCATTCATTAAAATGGCATTGAAACCCCCATTCAAAGAAAATGCATTTAGCCAGTGGCAGATAAAGTTTACCTTTGGAATGTTTTCAAACCATAGGCCCTTTGCACACATTTTCAGGACCATGCATATATGCATGTTTTCTTTGCTTCATCTTCATGATTGTATTAAATTATATTCCTTGAATAGTACAGCACCACTTATTACAGTATGTTTTAAATTTGTAGTTTTGAACATTTTTCCAGTAAGCAATGATGTAAACCTTATGACCCAATGACAAAACTGCCCATTTTATAACATTTCAACCATAAAAGGCAACTCAAACTTCTGTTATTACAATCCACCAATGCCAGTCAATATACACAATCTCTGCAGGAGTAAAAATCATCTGAATAATTGTACATTAAAGAGGTCTTTAGCTAATGCAGAGGGTGCTGCTAATAAACAACTTTATATTGCAGTGTTTCATCTACAAATTCAGTGTCTGCGGCCCTCAAAGAAGAACTTGCCTATGCTACATTAAAAAAAAAGGTGAGCTGGTAATATTGCAGTAGGCATCTCGTCCAAAGGAGGCAACACTCAAGACAGAAACACCCCACCCCCTTGCAATCCATCTACATTCTGTGGGAGTAGAACCCTCAGCCTTGTGCATCAAAAGCAAGTATGCTACCTGCTATGCTATGACCATTTGCCAAACAAAAGAGATGCACATTGAAAACAGACTTAGAATGAGCAGCAGTAAACCTCTCTTCCCTTGAAGCCTTGAAAATGCACTGAAGCTTACAATTCCTTGAAAATGCACCAAAACTCATCTTTTTACTAGTTTGGTAGTTGATTTTACCCATAACCAAGGTACAGGGTTTGAGCCTAATTAAATATATTAATCTGCATAATTCTCAACCGTCCAAATTTTTGTGGAATGTCCAGATTTTTAACTTGCAGTTTTGATCCATTACTCATACAATTTGTGGTTTTCTGGTAAATCACTGATGATTGAAGTTTCTAAATAATGGCATGCATTGAGTTTCAGACTTCATATTGTTCAGAAAATGCATGCTAACACAAATCCTGTTATTCTAGAACATGTCTAAGTTTATAGGAGCAATATTTAAAACCTGTCCCTAGTTTTGGGCTTTTGTCCTACTTTATTTTAAGCTTTGTCCAGGTTTGAGAGGTATGGTAACCCCCACAGCCACACACATAAATGTATTGTATTTAAATTCCGTGCAGAACGTGGAAACCACACATACACAAACACATGAACATCTTGTATGTAAATTCTGCATGGAACACGAGAAAGGTGCATGCATCAACTCATGCAGGAATGCACAGACAGAGGGTTTTCTTAAAGAAGAACTTCCTTAAAGGATCTAGCTCTGGTTTTAGTTTAAGCTTTTCATGTTTTAAATGTAAAAAGCTTTTTTAAAGGCATAGCTGCACTCCCTTACTGTTTGCACCTGGTGTGGACCCCACCCTCTGTTCCTGCATTAGTACACCTCTGTCTTTTAATTTTATTCTTTCTATGGTGGCTGAGTGGTACTTAAGCAAGTAAGTCCATAACCAAGTGTACTTTGTGGGGATTTTCAGTCTAGAGATGATTTACAACAGGGCAGTTCTGCACTTGAAAAGCAATTTGCATTTTCAAGGCATACCCTTCTGACTTCCATATGTGTAATCAATAGTGAACAGCAGAACATAAATTGGGGAATATAAGCCTCTACTTTTGCCCGTACTTTAACTCTTGCTCAAATCCCTAGAACTGGCACAGTTTACATCTTGTTACATGACAAGCATGTATCTTTTTATTGACTCATGACTATGAATCTGAAAACACCCTTCATTGTTAATTTATCTTCCTTGCTGGGAGAACTAGGAAGGATATAAGAGCACTATGTATACTTTAATGAAAGCATCTTAACCGCAACTTAGATTCTTGCCAACCTTCCAGGTTTGTAAGACAATAATTCTTCCTTATTTCTTTAAAAATATTATCTACAAAAACACAGAACATTATTTCTGTCTACATTCCTACTAAATACTCATCCTCATAGGCTGAACTTGCCATGTAGTGACTCTTTTCCAGATCTTTTCTGTTCTGAGCACATGGCACCAGATGTCCGTAGTATCAACTGGTCTGACTATTCAAACTCTTTTTCTTATATTGTTAGTCGTTTAATTGGCTAAGCCCAACTAAAAACACTAAATTATCGACACCATGGGCCTATCAAAAAGGTCTCTGTTATTGACTAGATCCTAACTTCCTATCCAAATAACTGTAAGCTTGCTAGAGCAATCACAGATAGTATTTATTTATTGATTGACTGACTGACATTTGATTACTGTGACAGTCTGACTTGGTAGAAGTCCATTTTTACTGAAGGCTCAGGGAGAAAAGCACTAAATTATTACAAAACATTTTAAGAACAATAATTTTACAGTTTTCAAAAATAAAACATCTGCAGTTTAATAACAAATTAGACACAATATGAAAACATTGGTTAAGAATCAATACAAGGTATATGACAATCATTTAATATTTAGAGAGCTTTTAGACTGTAGAGAAATTAAAGGTAAGTTAGTCTAATATAAATAGGAATTGCAATCTGAAGTGAGGGAAAAATAGGCATATGCTATATTTAGAGAGAAAGTCAGGGAAGAGAATTAGATAGCAGTAAGGAAGTGAAGAAGAGAGAGTAAGGAGATATAAGGAATGAAAAGGTAGGTACTTGTTCACATTTAGGGATATAGTTTATCCTGGTTTTGAGCAAGAACAGAACCAGATTTTAGCTAGGAAATCTTCCAGAGTGGTTTGGAAAAATGGAAGGGAGGCTATAGACCTGATGGGTACAGGTTAGGAGTTCCAGGCCTTAAAACAAAAACAAGTAATCTCAGTGGTATCCCCGAAGTCTCAAAACAACCCACTAAACAAGTGTAGTGGGTCCAAAAACAAAACTGTGCAAGAAATTTCTCTGTGTGGAAGATTTTCAGTCCATATATCTCTAGTTAATCACTGTGTATTAATCAGATAAGACAAAAGTAGTAGAAGTAGCGAACGTAAATTTGTCTTAAGTAAAAAAAAAAATAATAAAAAATATATAATTGTACAGAATTACTAAGTATTCAAAAGTAATCTAAGCAAGGCAAGCAGTCTGTATCCAGTCAAAAATCCTTTATTAAGTACACAGCCAAGCGATCCAAGTAAAACAAAAATAGATTAATAGTTTCCTCACAAGCTTTCTACAAATATATATATACATTTTATCAGGCAAGGGAGTGGTTTATTGTGCTGTAAAACAAAGTGTTATTGGTACACATGTTAAATTCACATCCCTTCCCCCATCAGTGTGACATTCGAGCTGGTCCTGCCCTACTTAGTAGCTGTAATAATAATATAACCCTTATGTACTTTAAATAGAATTTATAATGATGTAGTACCTCTTATTTAACCAGATTATTAAGTCTGTGATTTTTATCCAAGGCAATATACTACATAGCTGGAAATATATCAAGACATCAACAATAACAGAATCACCACCGATCTATTCAGAAAACCAGTGAGGGTTAACTTATTACTCCACAGTAAAAGTCTACATTCTACAAAAACAAGTATAATGTAGTGAAGTCCCAAGGCTATAGATTAGCTAGAATTTACCACATAGATGGAACCATTTTTGAGAAACCTGAACAACTTAGAGAATGATTTTCTAGTGAGAGGCTATGAAAGTCAGATGTTAAACATCCTGGAACCCATTATAGAACTGAAAAGGGCTGAAGCACCTTCACTCAACCTCCCCAGCAGGAGAATGTTAAGAAATTCCATAGAGAATAACAAATGCAAAAATAGCTGCATCCTGACATGCACTTTGTATTATCACAGTATCAGAAATGTTATTGAAGAAAACTGGGACATTGTCACAGGAAACCCTTTTCTGATTAACATCTTAGGTGAAACCCCATCCTTTATTTATAGGAAGGCCAGGAACATTAGAAATTTTGTTGAATTTAAACCTAGACCGTATGAGAGAAACACCAAAAGATGTGAAACTAATTGTACATTTTGTATATTTATACAGCAAGGTGATAGTTTTTATTGCCCTTGTTTAAAGAAAATCATTAAGACCAGTGCAGGGGATGACGGTAACACTACAAAAGTAATTTATAGGGCACAATGCAATGAATGTGATGCATTCTATGTGGGCAAGACAGTAAAACTCAAGTGTAGGATTTCATGTCATCTGTCAGAAATCCGCTCTGGATGTAAAAATAATGCACTAGCCAAACACCTTCCTCTTCATAAAAGACACACAGGTTTTAAGTTCCAGATCCTGGATTGCATAGACATGGCTGATCTTGAAGGAGCCATCCTGCATATTCTGTAGAAACATGAACTCATGTGGCAATTACAGCAGAACTCTTTTAGGAAGCCTGGACTAAACTACTACTGTTCAATTAAAAGTGCATTGGAACTTAGAAAATTGCCACACTGTTTACATGACTACTTTTATTTTATTTTATTCTACCAGTTGGTTTTAAATACCATTTTAAATCAGTTGTAATTTAAGTGTATATTTTGTTTCCATCATCATACATTTTTTCTTATTATTTTTTCTTTTTTGGTTCTCTTTCTTCCACTTTATTCAAAATGATGTGTAATAACAATACTAACTAATTATACAATTATATATATTTTTTATAGATAGTTTTTAGGGTTCTTGTGCACAGACCTGAAGAAGTTTTGAAGAATGAAAGTGATCTTTGTTAACAATAGGTTATAAAATACATTATGATTTTTAAATGCAAAGTGTATATGTATATATTTATATATATTTTTTTGATTGCCAAATGGACTAAGGATATATTTCCAGCCATGTAGAATATTGTCTTGGATAAAATCACAGACTTAATAATCTGGTTAAATAAGAGGTACCACATCATTATACATTTTATTTAAAGTACATAAGGGTTATATTATTATGACAGCTACTAAGTAGGGCAGGACCAGCTCGAATTTCACACTGATGGGGGAAGGGTTGTGAATTTAACATGTGTACCAATAACACTTTGTTTTACAGCACAATAAACCACTCCCTTGCCTGATAAAAAAGTATATATATATTTATTTAGAAAGCTTGTGAGGAAACTATTACTCTATTTTTGTTTTACTTGGATTGCTTGTCTGTGTCGACTGGAAACAGACTGCCTGCCTTGCTTGGATTACTTTCGAATACTTAGTAATTCTGTACAATTATATATTTTTATTATTATTATTATTATTTTTTTACTTAAGACAAGTTTAAATTTGCTACTTCTACTACTTTTGTCTGATCTGCTTAATATACAGTGATTAACTAGAGATATATGGACTGAAAATCTTCCACACAGAGAAGTTTCTTATACTGTTTTGAGTTCCAGGCCTTAGCAACCTTGTACAAGTATAGACACCGCCCAGAAGATTTGCTAGCTTCATATACAGACAGGAGTTCTGATCACTGGATTGCAATGACTGATAGGAAAGTTGAGTAGAATGTTTTTAAGTGCTGGACAGGCAGATGGATGTTGAATACTTTTACAGGTGGTAAGAAGTGTACATGTTAGTTGATGTGGCAGTTCTAACCAATTTAGGCTTTTCAATGCTGGGTTCTGAAAGGGGTATGTCCTGTAAATTATAGCATTGTCCAAGTTTAAATTTTTTTTGAAGCCTGGAGGTTAGCAAGGATGGGAACCCCATAAATAAGAATGTGGTGGAGATAAGTAGTGGCAAGTGTAGTTTTAGTCGTGTCAGTGAGAACGTTTTTGGCACTGTAAAGAATCCTTATTCTTTGATGAGTTTTTCTTATGAAATTTTGCATATGCAGGTTGAATGTAATATTATCATCCAATATCACCCCTAATAGTTTGCAGTGAGAAGTGACTTCAATGGTTGTATTATTAAGAGAGAGGACTTTAAATTTTGTTTGTTCATGAGAGAGGGATTTGGGGAAAAAAGTAGAAGTTTGGTCTTTTTTGGTCTGAGCATGAGTTCTGAGTTATGAAGCCATGTTTCAGTGGCTGTTAAAGCTTCCTGAGTAAATTTTTGGAGTTGTACCATGTTATTAGATATGCAAAATAGAGTGGAATCATCTGTGTATTATATTAGTGTGGCCTGTAGTGTGGAAGAATAGAGGGTATTCATGAAAATGTTAAAGAGGAGGGGACCAAGGATAGAGCCTTGTGGTACACTGGTGGTGATTAGGAGGTAAGGAGAGAGTGTGGAGTGCAATCTTACTGTCTGATACCTGTTGAACAGGTAGCTTTTGAACCACAGAAAGGTGGGCTGAGAGAGACCTAGTGAGGACATTTGAAGCAGAAGTTTGCTGTGACAAACTGTGTCGAAGGCTTTATACAAGTCCAGACATAAGGAAGAGACTAGTTTGCCATTTTCTATATCTTCTTTGACTGTATCTGTATAGGTTAGAAGGGCAGTGCTAGCAATATGGGAAGGACAGAAGCCATGCTGTGTAGGGGATAGGAGTTTTTCCGGCAGGAGATGGTCTAGCAATTGTTTTTGAATACATTTTTCTAGTATTTTGATGAGGGGAGATAAGATTGCTATTGGTCTAAAGTTATTAATGTCTGTTGATAATGTGTGACTTTTTCCAGAGAGAGGGAACATGCGATTCCTGGAATTGCCTATTTATAAGGATTGAGACAGGATAGGCAATGCCATTGGCTGATATTTTTAGGTACTTGCTTGGAAGTTCATCAGCTGAAGAAAAACATTATTTGTTTGTTTAAGAGCAGTTTTATATAGGATGTGGATATGGGTTTGAAGTTGAAAGTGGATGTGATGATATGTGGCTGTTGGGCAGGGTTGGGATTAGATGTTGAAGAATCCTTGGTTAGAGATGCTACACCATCTAAAAATAAGAGTCAATGTGTATTGCAGTTTCAACTGGCGAGTTATTGGGAGAGGGGTTTAGGCTAAATTTTTGTCTGGGGTGTAAGATTTCTTTAATGGATATCCAACATTTTTAGAGTTGTGTTTAGTATTATTCTAAAAGTTGTTAATAGTATAGTTTTTTGTCTTAATTTATTTGATTTTTAGTAGGATTGTGAATCCTTCTGAAGTTTTCAAGATATTGAGGTGTTTTATATTTTTTGCCATTCTTTCCATGCTTGTTCTGTATCTTGCATTAGCATCCTACTTGCATTATTTGTTTTCAGCTTCTTCCTTCTTGGAAGTGCAAGGCTATTTAGGATATTTAGAAAAGTTGCATTTAATTCAATTACAGAATTATCTAAGGGGATGATTTTTAGGAAGTTCCAGATAGATGATAATGTAGTAATGAACATCACTGGGTTAAACCTGGAAAGGCCATGTGCTGTTATATAAATATGCTGTTTAACTGGATGCGTGCAATGTCTAGTCATATAGATTGGGAAATGATCACTGAGAGAGTCTGACATTGTACCTGTGATGGTGTATTTGCTAGGGTCTGATACCAGGATCCAGTCTAATAGAGAATTTAATGTCTTGCTATAATGTGTAGGGCTATTAACTGGTTGTGTGAAACCATATAAGTTCATGCTAGATGTAGGTGAATTACAGTTCATGTCCACCCAATTGACAATGACATCACCTAGTAATATTGTTTCTTGTGGAAGTGTTATAGATATTCAATGTGGGATATCTTCCAGTATAGCTGTATTGTCACCAGGACAGATATAAAGGACAGTAATGCTTATGTGTTTATAATTGTTTATTTTGAGGAAAGCAATAAGAAGCTCTGAACCAAATTTTGTTATTGATTTGCTGTAAGGGGAGATGTACGTATTGGGAAATATTAAAGCAATACCCCCACATTTCCTCTTTATATGGTCATTATGGATGATATTATAGCAAGGATATATATCTTTAAAATCAAATATGCTGGGTTTAAGCCAAGTATCAGTTACAGCAAGAACATCAGGCTTATGTTGGGTAATCCATCCAGGTAGTTCAGCAGTGTAATTCCTTATACGTCTAACATTTATTACAGCAAACATTAGATCACCAGGGATGGGAATTGGCTGATGTTTGGTTACAGAAGTCTATGGGAGAGAATTATCTTTGTGTTCATTGTGATAGGTGGGGTCAGCATTATGGTGTATATCTCCTCTTAGAAGGATTTTAGTGTATTGGGGAATGATGAATACTTGCTTTTTTGGAGAGGATTCTTGCAGTTAATTTTGTTTTAGTTTGAGCTGGTTTGAGTTGAAGTGCAATTAATCAGCCAACAACTGGAATAAAGGTGAGGGGCAATATTAAACATTTTTGGTGCAATGTGTGGATAGTGTAAAGAGGAAGCATGGCTAGGTGGTTGGGACAGAGTTAGAGAGATGGTGCGATATAATATTGAGTCATGTTAGGATTAAAGATGGCACAGTAGGAGTAGAAGACTAGAGGATAAGCTGAAGATAATTGAGTACAGGAATCTGTATTTTATAGATGCCAGCCAGTAGTGGGTAAGTAGCAATGAAGAAAGAAACAAGAAGTTGCAGGACAGTAGGAGATTCACTGATGGTAGAGTCTGAAAGCTGGAAAAGGATAGGTAAGGAGAGAAGTGTTTTTATAAAAGAGGAGAGGTAGGTTGTCCTGCTATCCTCTATGAAATGCACGGAATAGAGGGGGGGTATTAAAGGCTACAGTATGAAAATGTAGTCAGAATAAGAAGAAATGAGGGCTTATTTGGGAAAAGAAAAAGATACAGTGTGGAATAGATGGGTACGATTAGGAAGGGTTGTGATTATAAATGGATATAGTGCAAAGCAGTATGGGAGGGAGAAAGTTGGGAATGGGGCTAAAAATAAAATAGAGAGGGAAGCAGGAAACAAGAAACAGAAGTATAGATATAGTGGTAGTAAGGTCATTTGGGGAGGGTTTTGGAGTAAGAGTCGCAAGTGAAATGTGTATGTAGGAAGTATAATAGTAGCATAAGAGGGGGATGGTTGGGAATTAGGGGTAGGGGGATGGTTGGGAATTAGGGGTAGGGTGATGGTTGGGAATTAGGGGTAGGGTGGTGGAGCAAATTGAAGCTGAGCATAGCAGGCTACTCACCCTCAGGTCAATTCACAACTGAGAGCAATCAGTTTATAGCCAGAACAAAGTAATTAAGAAAGGGATGCAAGTAAAACAGGTTGTCAGTAATTTCTGAGACAAAATAACTGGTGCATGCAGTATAGTCTACTGATGAAGCAAAAGGGGACAGTAGCCAAGTTAGAAAGAAGTCTTTAAAGTACATGGACTATTTCACAGAGACTTTCAATCACAGAGCAGACATGTATTAAGGTTAATATGCTGCAAGGTTCTTCATTATAAATATGCTTACCTTAAGCACTGACAAAATTCTCAGTAAATTTGTAGGTTTAGGGACTTGTGGCAGAGCTCCTGAAATAGTGAGGTCAGACGTAGTGACAGCAGGCTCTGAAATGAAAGAAAGAAAAAAAAACTACTAAGCTATAAAAGTATGTCGGGGCAATAAAGTTAGTACTTATTGTATAAACAAGAGAGGGAGGAAGGACCACATTAAGCCAGAGCAAGAGAATACAGGGGAAATATAAGAGCAGAGTAATGGTAAGAAAGTGTATGTATGTATGTAATCTCAAAGTAGGTTTAGAAGAAATATACTGATAAACAACCACAGTCATGCAGTGTAAATATACAGCTGTATTGAGCAAATTATCAGAACAGCACTACACTGATATGCACAATATAACACCATCACTTAGAAACCATTCATGGGATTAAACAGTACATCAAAACAGTGGAATATATAATATTTATTACACTGTTTTGATTTATATAGGTCTACTTCGGTCGATCAAACTTTTACAAGCTCGAACCACATATGGCCGAGACCATATGTTCGAACTTGTAAAAGTTTGGAAGCCGAAGTAAAACCACAAACACAAAAGTAAACGTCTATAGCTATGCTCCCTGCACCCCCACATGGGGGCTTCATCCCCCACACCCCCCTTACTTAAATATACCAACTCCAAGATCGCACTACATTGCAGAAGTGGGAGATCTTCCCTTTCCGCTCTGTACGGAGATCTCCATTCAGTCAGATTGGCCTTTTATAAGTTCAAACATATGGTCTCGGCCATATGTGGTTAGAACATATAAATGTTTGATCAACTGAAGGGGACCCATATATATATATATATATATATATATATATATATATATATATATATATATATATCTAGTTTTAAATCATGAACTACCACTAGATTGAAGTACAAAATATCAAGACTGTAAAGTCAACAATTCAGTTTACTGAAACTTGACAAGACTGAGTCACAGAATGAATTGTTACACACAGTCTGAATACAAATAGAAATGTAATAACATATGACACATACCTACTCTGGGGAGGGGGACAATGACCTAGTGTAACAGGAGACAACACTGAGGGGTATTTTGCAATACATTCTACTACAGTGAAAATCCCACCCTCAGGTCAATTTTCAACTGAGAACAATCCATTTATAGCCAGAACAAAGCAACTAACAAAGAGATGCAAGTAAAATAGGATGTTAAGTTGTCAAACTCGCCTTCATTCTTGCTGGATGGGTTCGGATTGCTAAGCTCGAGAACTCATTTTACCAGCTCGAGGCAACCCTATATCCCATGATGCAAGGCGTGACTACCTCAGATCTAAGAGGTCTCCTTTTTACCAGCTCAGGTAAAGTTTCAATTTCTTCAAGATTAGTCAGAGTTTTTTCCCTTATTTTCTATTTGTCCTTTATTGGGTATATTATTTATACTTATACTTATCTCCTACCCTATATTCCCTCCCTTTACATTAGGATTTATTCCTTCAGGCCTTAAGCCTCCCCCTCAGTTAATTCCTGTCAGGTTGTGTGTGTGTTTTTTTGGGGGATTAACTGTGTGACTGTTGTGTGTCTGTCTGTTTTTTGGACATTATTATGTCTAAAGAGGTAAAGGTCTCAGGTTTCAAGAAGTGTGACTCGTGCTGTCAGAAAATGTCTCTGACAGACGGTCACACTTCTTGTGTGTATTGCCTGGGGCCTTTACACCTGCAGGACCCCTGTGCCATTTGTCACTCCTTTAGCCAGAGAGTCCTGCAGGAACGAAGAAATAAATTAATTCTTTGTGGCTTGTTAAAGCTAGAGGGTTCTCCGACCAAGGCTGGGTCGGTTAAACCCTCTAAGCCATCTAGAGCCCAGGCTATAGTTTCTAAGCCTTCGGCTGTGGCTCCGACTGGAGCCGATCTTTCTTCTTTTGAGATTGTTGTGTCGGCTCCGTCCGGCTCCGACACACAAACACCCATTACTTTGTCGGCTCCGGCCGGAGCCGACGTGTCTTTATCCAGTATTGGAGCCGACAAGTCTTCGGCTCCATCTGGAGCCGAGGGGTCATCGGCTCCGATGGCTCCATCTAGGAAGAGATCTCGGTCTCCTTCCTTGGAGTCAATTTGTTCGGCACCGGGATCTCCTCTTTTGTCGGAGCGGAGCCATCGGAGCCGATCTTCAAGATCTTCCAGGCTATCAGATCATGATTTAGAGAGGGTGGTAAGTAGACTGTTGAAGTCACAGGCACTAGCCCAAATACTCCATAGCCCGTCTCAACAGATGTCTGCTATTTCTCTTCCCCCCAAACTTCCTCCTCCGACTCTCCTTCAGAGTTCGGGCCGAGCTTCGAACGGTGACCGTGGGTGCGCCGGAGCCGATACTTCCCCTTTCGGCTCTGACGTCTTCGACTCCGATCTCCTCCATGAGACCTTCGTTGGAGGGATCCGGTCGTCGAGTCTCCCTTGTCGGCTCTGAGGGGGCGAGTGGCATCGGACCCTTGTCCGACCCTGCTCTCCCTCTTGGAGCTTCGGCATTGGTGAGCTCGGCACCGACATCGGCTTCGGAGCCTTCTCTTTCGGTGGGGCCGGGGATTCCTGTTTCTTCAGGGTGGGAGTCTTCTGGCCTCCCTGGGAGAGGAGCCTTCGAGGTGATGAGGAGTGTCTTAGCCCCCGAGCTAGGTCAACGGTCTATTCCTTTAGCTCCTCCATCTTCGGTGCCTGTTGATGTCTCTTGCCAGTCTCTTGCTCCCGGACCCAGAGATCCATCGCCCCAGGTTTCCCCATTGGGAATAACTTCCTCTTCCGAGGTTTCTCCTGATCCTGCAGCAGAACCCCCAGAAGAGGACGTGTAAGAGGAAGCACACAGACTCTGAGTCTACTACATCAGATACCGACTTAGATGAGTCGGAGGGTTCCCCACGGTCCCCCTCTGAGGATGTCTCCTTTTCAGACATCCTGGAACTCCTTAAGCAGAGGGGGAACTGGCCTTCCATTAACCCCTCCGAGGATGAGTCAGTATACCTGGAGGCTTTCGGATCTTGACCCTCCACCTCCTGGGTGTCTCTGCCTTTTGACCCACTCATGCAAGTAGTGGCTCGTAAGGCGTGGGCAGCCCCAGATTCTGTGGAACCAGTTCCTAGGAGGCCCTCCAAATTCATTACATTCCCTGCAGACAAACAGTTTCTTTCTAAGGGCATTCCTGTTGATGCCATGGTGGTGGCGGCGGCCACCAAGAAGGACCTTGCTGATCCTTCGGTACCTGTCCATCCTCCTAATAAGGATTCTAGGACCATGGATAGGTACGGCAAGCGGATGTTTTCTTCAGCGACCTTTGCTATGTGTTCGCTGAACTACCTTTGTCACTTTACCAGACTTCAGAGAGACATTCTCAAGGAACTAGGTGAAGTGGTTCAGGATCCTTCGGCCACTGGGGCTCAGGAAAAGATTGCCTCACAGCTAGGAATCCTCAATTATTTGACTAACTCCTCCATGCGGCTCATTTCTTATGCAGCCGATGGGCTTAGTAGGGCAAGAGGCACAGGAGTGGCACTTAGGCGTCAGGCCTGGATGCGGCTTTGTAATTTTGCAGACCCTTTTAAGGCGTCCTTCACAAATACCCCTTTTGACGGTTCAGCTTTGTTCAGGCCTCAGGTGAAGGATACATTGACCAGGTGTGAGCAAGACGGCAAGACCCTTTCTGCCGTAGGAGTCCATTTCTCCACCCCTTCAGGACCCTATCCAAACGGTCAGAAGGGAGGGAAAATGTGGTTCCATAAATCTCAAGGAGTCACGCCAGACACACGTGGTCAGTTTACCCCCAGAGGCAGAGGGGGTAATAATAATAGGCGCCGCCCTAGGGGCAGAGGGGGTCCGCAGAATCAGGGTAGCAGGCAGACTCTCCCTGATAAACCCTTCCAGCATCCCTGAGGTGTTGCCTGACTGCCTACCCTTGGAGGCAGTCGGGGGAAGATTGTCGCTTTACCCAATAGCCTAGCGTTCCCTCTCTCAAGACAAATGGGTACAGTCGATCATATCCGAGGGCTACAATATCCCTTTCGAGAGGTATCCCGTTCCTCATCATTCCCTTCCAGACGTCTCACCCGGTCTAAGGGAATTGGCAAAACAGGAGGTATCAAAACTCCTAGCAAAAAGAGCCATCCAAATAGTGCCAGCAGACCAAGTAGGATCCGGCACCTACTCAAGATTCTTTTTGGTCCCCAAAAGGACGGGAGATTGGAGACCAATTTTAAACCTCAGCAAACTAAACAAGTTTGTCAAGAAGGCAAGGTTCCGGATGGTCACGCTTCAGTCCATTCTACCCTTTTTGAGCAAGGACAACTGGATGTGCTCAATAGACCTTCAGGATGCGTACTATCATATAAAGATTCACAGGCGCTCCAGAAGGTTTCTCCGCTTTCGGCTGGGGTCCAGTCATTTTCAATTCAGAGCCCTGCCCTTTGGCCTCACTACAGCCCCCAGAGTGTTTACCAAATGCATGGCAGTGGTTACGGCTCATCTGAGACGTCAAGAATTCCAGGTGTTTCCGTATCTAGATGACTGGCTCCTCTCCGCCACCACCAGGCATCAACTTCTCAAGGCCAGAGACCACACTCTGCAAACCTGCAAGCAATTGGGGATTTCAATAAATTTTGAAAAATCTTCTCTGTCGCCTTGCCAATCTATTACCTTTATAGCGCCAGAATTAAACACTGCCAGCATGTCAGCCAGACTCACAGAACGAAGAATTCTGGACATTCAGAAGTATGTTCAGATCATATTACTCAGCAAGAAGATCAGAGCCAAATTTGTCCTGAAGGTTCTGGGCCTTATGGCTGCGGCCATTGTTCTTCTGCCATTAGCCCTTCTGCAGTGGATGTTGTTCGCTCAGTGGTCATTCCAGCAACTCCCCATGAGTCACGAGATTTTTGTCACGCAGTCATGCAAGAGTCATCTGACCTGGTGGATGTCTTCTCCTCTGCTCCATCAGGGCCGACTGTTTCTTCCCCCAGTTCCGGTTGCCACAGTCACTACGGATGCCTCTCTGATCGGATGGGGGGGCATTATCAGGGCAGGATGGTCCATGGGACTTGGCAACCCATAGAATACCATCTGCACATAAATGTCCTAGAGATGAGAGCAGTGCTTTTAACGTTGCAAGCCCTCAACAACTTTCTTCCCTTAGGGACTATTGCAGTTCAGATGGACAACATGTCTGTAGTCTAGTATATCAACAAGCAGGGCGGGACCAGATCCTACCCACTGTGTCGAGAAGCTCTCAGACTTTGGCAATGGGCGGTCTCCTCTCATCGGTTTCTGATAGCAACGCATATCCCCGGGAGATCCAACTTCTTAGCGGACAGACTGAGCAGAGCTATTCTCATGCCACACGAGTGGTCTCTCAAACAATCGGTAGTAGATTTTTCAGAAGTGGAGCTTCCCTACCTGTGATCTTTTTGCTACACCCCAAAACAGCAAATGCGCGGACTTCTTCACCCTCTTTCCACTACCAGGCCATTCCCGAGACTCTCTAACCCAGGATTGGCCCCGGGGACTTCTGTATGCTTTTCCTCCATTTCCACTGATACCACAAGTTATTCAGAAAGCTACCATATTGAGAGCCAAGTTGATCCTCATTGCCCCTTACTGGCCTCGACAAATTTGGTTTCCGTCCCTGCATCATCATCTTCTGGCCCAGCCTTGGCATCTGGACCCAGTCCCAGATCTTCTGACCCACCAGTCGGGTCATCAGCACCGGGCCATTCATTCTCTCAACCTCACTGCTTGGTTGCTCCACTTCCTTCCTTAGCCAGGCTTCCTATGATCTCTCACCCCGTTAGAAACATCATAGTAGCTTCCCTAAAGTCCTCCACCAGAAAGATTTATGCTAGTAAGTGGAAACGTTTTTCTTTCTGGGCAAAGTCTAAACACATAGATCCCTTTACTGCTCCACTGCATTCAGTTTTGGACTTCTTGGCAGAGATTTTTCAATCGGGATCTTCTTCTTCTACAGTTAAAGTCCAATTGGCAGCAATCTCTAATTTTCATGTTGGGTTAGTGGATCAAAGCATTATGTCCCACAAGCTTTGCAAAGCCTTTCTGAAAGGTATTTTTCTTCTGAAGCCTCCAATCAAAGATCCTCCTCTGCAATGGGATTTGAATTTAATGCTGGCATCCTTGATTCTACCCCCCTTCGAACCGGCTGCTACATGCTCCTTAAAGTTTCTTTCCTGGAAAACAATTTTCTTGGTTGCTGTTACTTCAGCTAGAAGGGTTTCTGAACTTCAGGCCCTCTGTGTCCGTTCCCCTTACTTGGTTTTTCACAAAGATAGGGTGTCTTTAAGAACCAATCCATCTTTTTTGCCCAAAGTTGCTTCCCAGACGAATCTTAACCAATCTATTGATTTGCCAGTTTTTTTTCCCCAATTATTCAAACAAAGCTGAACAAAAACTTCATTACTTGGATGTCCATCGTCAGCTCAGATATTATTTGGACAGAACCAAACAATTCAGAAAATCTGATCAACTATTCCTTTCCTATGCAGAGAACAGAAAGGCTCTCCCAGTCTCTAAAGTGACCTTATCCAGGTGGCTGTCTTCTATCATTTCTTTTGTTTATCATCTTAGAGGCAAGCAACTATCCTCAAAACCAAAAGCACATTCTACCAGGAGCCTATCCACATCCACAGCTTTTCAGGATAGGCTACCTATTGACACCATTTGTGCAGCAGCCACTTGGGCCACTCCTCACACCTTTGTCTCTCATTATAAATTGGATTTGGCCTCTAGGGACAGGGCTAGGTTTGGTTCCACAGTTCTCAAGAGTCTGTTCCATTGAGCCACCCAGGATAGAGGTGCTAGGGACGCGGTCCCATCCAGCAGAATGAAGTTTGACAACTTAACATTTAGAAGTTATGTACATACCATAACGTTCCATGTTAGTTGTCTTCTCACTTCTTCCTCCCTCCTTCCCCCTGGCCTGGACTGATCTTGAGGTTGTACCTTCCTTTGTTGAGGGTGTGGTCACTCTTTCCAAGAGTTCCCAGTAGGAAGAGTCTTTATTGTTAGTGCCTATTGGCGTAGTTTCTCCTACAGTTAGTTTTCTTCTTCCTGGGGAAGAAGTGTTTTTGGCAGGGTTTTCTTCTAGCTACCAAACAAGATCTGAGGTAGTCACGCCTTGCATCATGGGATATAGGGTTGCCTCGAGCTGGTAAAATGAGTTCTCGAGCTTAGCAAGTGCTGAGTCGGAGCCGAGGATCGGCTCCGAACCCATCCAGCAAGAAAGAAGGTGAGAGAAGACAACTAACATGGAACGTTATGGTATGTACATAACTTCTAATTTTCTGTCCTTTCCAGAGACTAAATAACTGGCATATGCAGTATAGTCTACTGGTCAAGCAAAAGGGGAAGTGACCAACATAGTAAGAGGTCTTAGAGTGCATGGACTATTTCACAGAGACTTTCAATCACAGAGCAGGCATGTATTTAACTAATTAAGGTTAGTATGCAGCAAGGTTTATCATGATAAATATGCTTACATTAAACACTGACAAAATTATCAGTAAACTTGTAGGAGTATATGCAGAGCCTTGTAGCATAGCTTCTGCAATATCGAGGGCAGATGTAGTGACCATAGGCTCCTGTGGAGGAAGATAGTGACTGAGTGTAAGAGGAGACAACCTCTTACTGACCGTTCCTTCATATTACTGCTGTAGTCATATGGCAGATGTATAGACTCCACAGGTCATTGAAACTCACAGCCTAAATTGATTTGATATGTTTTCTGATAATCAGCTTTTCTGTTAAATGGACCAGTTCCTACTTTCACTTTTTTTCCCAGACTTAGTGCTACCACATCATCATTAACCCCCTTTTTTCCCCATTTTCTGCATGGGGTCTGGCTGTCAAGTCAGCTGTTGCTTTGAGTGTCTTTCTCAATTCAGTGCAACTCTCCTACTACAGTCTTTAAGAATAGCAATATTAAGAATCACGTCTGACCATCACAGGTGTTCTCTCACACTATCCAGCCAGCCATTTGCTGGACACCATCGTTAGCTCTTGCCTTATTCCTTTTTGTCCCTAAATGTTCTTAAAAGTAGATATGTTAGTTGAACATTTTCACTTTGTAAAATGCAAAACTTCTTCAGAACACAGTAGTAAAAACCATGTCCTGCTTAAATAAGTGTGCTAGCCAATCAGATTCAAGTTGTCATTTAAAGAAACACCACTTATTATGCTAAAAACACCAGTACTTGCAATATCATTATATGTAAATAAATGCACAAAACTAAATAATACAGGCATAATACCATCTATAATAAACTACCTATTAAAATGTCAAATCTTACGAAATATAAATATGGTTATAATTATATATAATTGGAACGTGTGTTTGGGTATTGGGTCATGTGTATGTCTATTCCTGGTGCAGCCATATATCTGTTTTATAGTTCTCACATATGCTGTTTTGAGGCACTGACATTCTTCTTCAGTTCCACGTATTTCCTCCTCTTCCTGAGGTGCTAGAGCCATTAGTATTTCCTTGAAGTGTTAAGATTTCTCACCAGTCAACTTCCAGGTCTTCAGCCTAGTCTCTGTTGACCTTAGATCCTTCTCTGACCACTGCTTGCAGCTGAGTATGGCAACCAGTAGTTTATGTTGTGGGTCAACTATTTCACTGGGGTTAACTGAAATTGCTGTTTCTACCCCAGTACCATTTCCTTACTAATAGGGAGCCTACATGCATTGCATTTTAGCCTCTCTTATATGTGGCCTTGTGACTGTCTCTCTTGCTGAACCATGTATTGGCCACCATCAAGCCATTTGCCAGACAGAAGTTTAGAATGTCCTGTCCATATTTATTCCTGTTGCCCCATCCATGCTGTCCTCATATCATAGGTTCATACTAGGCTATCTGCCCTAGGGCATTTATAAGCCTAGCCAGAGTGTGTTTGGCTTTCGCCACCCATTTTAAATTAATTTTGCTATGCCCTTTTTTGAGGTTAGTATACTGTGCCTCTGTCTAACAGTGACACAGAAGTGATACCCGGGGTAAACCTACGATCTCCCATCCACTCATCAAGATTCCTCTTGAAGAGAGTCAATGAGGGACTCTGCCTAACCTGGACTGGGATTTTATTCCAGAGTGAAGGGAGCCTCTGGGTTATGAATCTGCCCCTCCAGCATGTCCTATTTATTTCAGTGCTGAGGTTCAAATCTCCCGAGCGCGTAGCTCGATGGGATTTGGATTTTCTGAGGTGCAGCATGTCCATTAATTCCGGGTTGGACATGGCTTTATGCGTCAGGCACAGATCGCCTCTGAGCAGGCGGTATGCCACTGAGTAGAGCTGGAGTTTCTTTAACCGGGCAGCATATGGCATCTGTTTGAGCCCTTTGATCCTCTTGTTGAGGTACTTTTGGGGTCTTTCCAGTTGCTGCAGGTGTCTGGTAAGGTACATCCCAAAAGGGGCATTGTACTCAATTATGGGCCTGATGAGGGATGAGTAAAGAGGCACGATGACCTCCCCTGATCTAGATGTGAATCCCTTCATGATTAGGTGGGCTATATAAAATGTTTTTCTAACCACTTTGGCCATGTGGTTGTCAAATGAGAGATTGCTATCAACTTGGGTCCCCAGGTTCCTAATTACTTCTTCTGTACTTAATGGATTACCACCTATGTGGTAATTTGTGGGCACTTTGTTTTGCCAAAGGGGATGACTATACACTTTTTGGCATTTAGCTTGAGGCCATGGCTCTGGCACCAGTTGTCTTTTTCTATGAGGCCCTTTTGGAGGATGCTTGTGTCGGCTGGAGAGCCGATTATGGCGCCCAGTTTGCAGTCATCTGCGAACTTGGTCAGCCACAGTCCTTCCATGTTGGCCTGTACCTCCGAGAAATATATACCGAACAAGAGAGGTCCCAGGACTGAGCCTTGTGGGACGCCACTTGTAACTGGTTTGGAGTCTGACATGGCTCCAGCAATTCTAACCATGTGGGTTCTGTCCTTGAGCCAGTTTGCAACCCATCTAGTCTATCTGTTCTGATATGCTGCCACCTTCTTCAGTAAACCTTCCCTAGTCATTACTAGTAAGTTAGCATAATTATGAAAAGTTTGCCTACATCGCTTTCCTGGGCTAAATTTTGCAAAGTCATAACAATTCGGCTTCTGAAGATCTTAATGGTCAATGAACTGTTTACAGTCTTTGGAATAACTTCTTTGTCAACCAGCTTCACTTCTCTATACCTCCACTCAGCTATACCAAAAAAAACCCCACAAAATAACAAAATACCCGCAAAAGTCTTTTAAAGAAAAGAATCCACATCTAGATGCTTTAATGTCTGACAAAATTAAAAATACTTGCAAAATTATACTGCATTGGCAACAAACAGCTTTTCCCTTCTAGCCATTCTTCCTCACCTAACTCATGTCATGACAAACCTCTTTAAACTACAACACAATTCTCCATATTTTATGACATTCTTCCTTTCATAGCATCCCAAACATGTTTTATCCCTCATTCCCCCTCCATACAAAACTCTTTCTCTGTGTAACTTCCCACTGCCTTTTATACCTACCCCCATCACAAAAAGCTAAATCTTTATACTCCAATTTGATAGCTATCTTACAAACAGATATTAGTCTGTAAAATAGAATACCTTCTTTTCCTCGACCAACAACCACTTTCAGCAGCTGCCTCATAAGAAGCAATCCTTAGTCCACTACTGTTCTCCATTTTTGTGAACAACATGAATAAATCCTACAACTCTTCCTTCCTTGCTCAATATACTGATGACTCTGACCTGTCAAACTTTTATTCCTTAATTTATCTATCCACAGCATATTTAACACTCTTAACTCAACCAAATTTTCAACTTATCCAAATCAAAGGCTATGCTATTTATTTCTAATTTTGACACAAATGACAGAACTGTACTGTTAACTCTGCATGCTGCTTATGGAAACAGAACTGATGTCATATAGCATATCAATATTTTGACATAGCAAGATCAAGACCTAAGCTTCAGTACTCACATCTACAATTCCATAGCAAAAACATGCTTTAAATGTATTTGCTTGTTTTTAAGTTGCTTAAGCTGTTGTTGCTTGCTGAATAGATGTTTGCTTGCTACTTATTGTACTGATATGTAAAGTCTTGAAGCAATGTTACTCAGTGTTCCCTTAAGGCTGATAACTAGCAGAAAAATGGCAATTGTAGCTAACCCAGTGGCATAAAGGGATAAATCTCTTACTCTGATTCAGTCAACCTGAAGTCGATTAGCAGTTGAGGTGACTGATGGGCTGCCAAAGAAGGATGGGTGGCAGAGTGGTAGCTCCCAGCCAATTGTATCTGCCATTCCAGTGCAGTGTGATAGAGGTCACACCTAACACTAAAAGCAGCAGCAGACAATCAGGATGGGCATGCACTGTGGTTGCCCAAGCTGATAACAGTGGCTGTATGTCTCTCATGTCGAGGAGTGTGCTTGCATGGATGGGGTAGCACTGAAGGCCCCAAGTTGATGCGGGAGGGAATGTCACCACCAGGGGGTGGGGTTAGGGATAAAATACAAATGATCGCATGGCTACACAGCTGACAAGAGCACCGAGTATCTCAGAAGTCAACTTGGATGATGGCCCCCTGCACATGACTCCTCTGGCAGATAGCAAGGAGAAGGTCCCCACCATGAGGGAGTCAAGGCCAGTGTGTGATTTGAGAGACTCAATGTTCAGTTGGCATAGGAGGCATAAAGATAAAGAAAAAAATGAAAGAAAAAGAACAATCATTATTTAACTAGTTTAGGAATGATGACTCTTTCTCTGTGATGAATTGACAGTGGAATAAGTATACAAGTGGCGGGGTATGATGGGTGAATCTCCTCCATGCATAGGGGTGTAGGGACTTACTCCTACTTGCTGAAATGCTTATTAACGAATGTAAATTTCTACAAATTCCAGTGAATTCTGTATGTTTAGCTCTTAAATGTACTTAGGTTATCAGGCTTGTACTGAGAGGTATGAGCTATTATGTTCAGATTTTGCACATGTTTATCTAGTATTGTACACCCCAAAAACCAGTAAACAACTAGGATCCCATTATAATATTACAAACTGTTTTCTACCCCTCTCAGAAAATCTTAGCTTTCAATTTTCTGTTTTATAAACTTCTCTGTTCAGTGCTATGAATTAAATTCACTTCCCCTTCTTTTTTTCAAATTCACTTCCACTAATTACAAAACACTCGAGTTTGTCACTAACTCCTTATTTGTTATTCACCACTACAGTGCCCTTAATCAGCTTAGATAAACAGTCCTTTCAATAAAAATGTTAAGCAGCTCAATTTATTATGGCACACAAGCTGCTCTGCACTGACTTCTTCCCTACTAGCCATTGTCTTGTTACCCCTTGACAGTCCTCAATTAGTATTCTCATTTTTCTTATATCTACAACTGCTCATATCAAAAAATGCTATAGGGATGCTCTTTACCTGTTCACCATTGGCAAATCACAAAAAAATTTCCTCATAACCATCCATTCTGTGCAATCACTGAAACTCACTTCACCTGCGATTGCAGCACTCTAAATCTCTCACTTAAAACTACTACTGCTCAGGACTGATACTCACCTACTTTATTGTCTCCATAACATTACAAATATTACAATTAATGTGTGTTATTTTCTCTTCACCTGTCATTTTTCCTCATCATTTTTTTATTTATGTTTCCTCCTTATATCCCCTATTCCCTCTTTTTGGACTCCCCTGATGGCAAACTTTCTCTTAGGTTTAGATATGTCATTTTGAATCACCCTAAAAAATGTTGCACTTCTCAGTTTTTCTATATCAGGATGCCAACACTGAAAGTTCTAAAAAGAAAGAATAATGGGGACCTGGCACCCCCAACTTCCCCTTATTTATCTGTAGCAACTCAGTGGTTGCAGTGCAGTAGG
This sequence comes from Protopterus annectens, assembly GCF_019279795.1. Classification (NCBI taxonomy): domain Eukaryota; kingdom Metazoa; phylum Chordata; order Ceratodontiformes; family Protopteridae; genus Protopterus; species Protopterus annectens. The sequence goes on along the minus strand of NC_056747.1, from coordinate 621,949,184 downwards.
TAAAAGTGAAAAAAGCACTGGCATGCCTAGTATAAGTCAGTATTGTTTCAATAAACCATGATGAAAAGACATTGAAGGAAAGTCCCTTGCACAAACGCTTCCCTGTTAAATAAGCGAATGTTCAAAACTGAGAATACCGCTATACTGACAGCTTAATGTCAAAAAGGCCAAATCCCGAAGAAACGGAGCAGCAGTTTTTTTCCAGGGGAAAAAAATCACTGGTCCACCAAAAAAAACCCAAAGATAAAATAAAGTACCACTACTTAAATATATTACCTTCGAGATCGCACCACAGTGGAAGAAAAGGCAAAGTCCCGAACACGGCCCAGTGATTTTTTTCCCCTAGGAAAAAAATCACTGTTCTGTTTGTTCGGGATTTGGCCTTTTCTACATTTAGCCTTTGATAAAGCGGCATTCGCAATATTGAACGTTTGCTTAAATAATAGGGAACCCCACAAACTACACTGTCCTGTCTGTCTCCTCCCTCTCTATTCCAGTATATATCCACTGTCTTTCCATTTTTTACTGCCTCGCTTCCAACATGGCACACTTCCCTTGCATGCCTTTTTGAACAGTGAAACAAAGTATCCATTCAGCACCACTGCTTTTTACCAGTCTTCTGTGATCTCACTCCCACATTTACTCAACTTGGAAAGCTGGGTCCCCTTCCGTCCTTCATTTTACCATGTACCTAAAACATCTCTTGCTTTCATTTTTGATCCCTTCTGCTAACTCCTTTAAACATTCACCTTTGCTGCCCTCACTACCTATGTATCTTTTTTTTCCTCTGGTCTCCTTGTATTTTGCCTCCTCTATCTCCCCACACTCTCCTTTCCACCCCCTGTAGGCCACAACAACTGTTTTAATTGTTAACCTCTCATTCTTATACAGCCACATTGGACCTGGTCCATTTAAACAAAACATTACTCCAATAGCTGAAATGGTGGCACCATGGAGATTAATCCAGTGGTAATTTTTATATTTCCCCCTGTCTCTATATGGACTAATTACTGCTGTTTTTTTTTTTTTTGTAGTCTTTTGGTATAACTTATCCAAATATTAAATTGTATTTGTAACATAAATTATGTACCTACTATTTCAGTGACACCACTGTAGATCAATGTGTATACAGCTTTAAGAAGCTTTCTAGGGGCTTGCACAAGTGTATAAATACTGAGCATGTGAGCATGACTGCCATTGTAGTTGGCTGTTGAGATATAAGCATGTAATTTTGTGTAGTCTGTCTGTTAATCAGTTCGTATATATTTTGTAATTTTGCTATCCATCCTAATGTGTTTCTATGTAATAAAACATATAAATGAACTACTCCACCTGTTCACCACCTATACTAAAGAGAGACAAGCGACTTGGTGCCAGAATGGGATCCAGATTCCTCAGCTTCCAGACTGAGAGACTTTCAGCTAAGACTGGAGGAATATACAGGAGTGAATCATCCGCACTACATGTATAACTTGCAAAACAGCTCAAAAACAAATTTCAGGTATTAAAGCTTTCTCAAACTATTTCTTATTTACAAAATATGAAACAAGGCATTTAGAAAGCTTTAAACAAATTTCTAAGTATCAGAAATATTCGAAATTATGATATAGTAACATAAATTTTCAAAATAATCATGGTAAATCTTTAAAATAAAGTCTGAATCGCACAAAATGAATAAAATAAGGGAAACCACATTTTTTCGCTAAGCACTAATTTTTCATATTAATCAAAGCTATTCGAGTTGTCTGAAGTGTTTGCATGTTTGTGCAGTATTTATTTCGCAAAATACAGCCATTTCAAAGCATATTTTGCAAAGTACAGTATTTCAAAGAGCTTTTTGCGCATTTGAATATTATTTCAGGCACATATACCAGCTTGTTCGTATATAATTACAAGGGCCATATTTGCAGTGGACCTGGATTATATTGTGTTTTACTATAATTTGTTAGCATGGTTGAAGGATTTCGTAGACCAGCTCCACTTGTGTTTGACAGCAATATTGGAGAGAACTGGAGAGTGTTGGAGCAAGAGTATGATATTTATATACAGGCTGCATTTTCTGATAAAGATGACAGTACAAAGGCATTTATTCTGCTTAATTTAGCCTGTTCAGAAGCCATAGAAGGGGAGCATTTATTTGTGTAAGTACCTACTGTCTTTGCAGAAGAGGGGGAAAACCATCATATAATTGTATTGGCCAAGTCAAGGGAGGACCCGTAGTGTTCATAATGTAAATTCTGGAGAATGTGCAACTCCCAAATTAATGTTACAATGGAAAGGCTCTTATTTTATACAAGGGATGAAAAGCCCGGTAAAACCTTTGCAGCATATGTAACTGATTTGAGAAACAAAGGTAAAACATGGAGATCTGGTGATTTAAGGGATGAGCTGATAAAAGACAGACTTGTGTGTGTGTATTAAAGATGATGCTGTGAGAAAGATTTTTCTTCGTGACAGTGATTTAACTTTGAATAATGCTACTGAGATTTGACAGCTATATCAACTTACCAAAAAGTACACATATATGCTTACAAATGAGAACTGCATGTTTACAAATGAGAGTGGTCTTGGAAGGTATTGTGGTAAAGCTAACAAACTGGTAGTCCACCAACTGTCAGATGCTATGATGTTCACAAACCAGTTACGCTTTCATGGGATGCTTTGACATTTGTTCTTGGTGCAGTTAGTCTTCAAGAGGGTCAACCTATTGCCTGTGTGTCCAGATCTCTAACCCAAACTGAAATGCAGTATGCTCAGATCGAGTTTTTGGCAACTGTGTTTGCATGTTCAAAGTTCCATGATTATATTTATGGTAGACCTATCCAGATGAAAACAGACCACCAACCTCGAGTCACTATTTTGAGAAAGCCTATGCATACAGCTCCAGCCAGATTGCAATGCATGATGTTGAGATTGCAGAAGTATCATTTCAATCTTGTCTACACAAAAGGCAAACCTTTTTATCTTGTTGATACATTTATCCAGCTCACCCAGGAATCACACCGAACAGTATGAGAATGAGAATCTTGATTTTGAAGTCATGGAAGTGAGAATTATTTCTTCCACCCATCTTGATAAGCTTAGAAATCATACAGCCACAGATCCTGTTTTACAGAAGCTCCACCACTTTATCAATCAAGGATGGCTGTCAAAGCAATCTAGTTAACCTCGAGATGTGCAACCTTATTTTCCTTACAGGGATGAGATTTTGTCTGACAGTGGTATCAGAATGAATGGTCTAAAAGTGATTGTTCCACTACCTTTGCAACCAGAGTATATTAGTATCTTGCATCATGGCCACCCAGGAACTGACTCTACTAAAAGGAGGGAAGGAGGACTAGTATTTTGGCATTCCATGTCACAAGACATTGAGAGAGTACTTTCATCTTGTTCTGTATGTAATAATAAAAAGCCGCATCAACAAATGGAACCATTACAGCTAAACCAGATTCCTGAACTACCTTGGTCAACAGTAGCCACTGACATTTTCGAATGGAATGGTCAACATTACTTGGTATTAGTAGATTCTTATTCTAATTGACTAATTAACTTAGTCTAATTAACTTAGTGTCCAGTACTGCCATTACTAAGATGAAGCGTCATTTTGCAGTCCATGGTAGTCTGTACAAAGTTATTTCTGACAATGGCACACAGTTTACTAGCCAGCAATTCAAAAGATCCACAGAAGAGTGGGACTTTATCCATGTTGTGAGTAGTCTTGAGTATCTGCAGTCAAATGGTTTGGCAGAATGTGGAGTTCAAAGTGCGAAACAGTTACTAGAGAAGTCAAGACGAGATAATAGTGATGATTTTCTGAATCTCAGAAATATTCCTCATGATAAACATCTTGGTTCACTGTCCAGAGCTGAGACCATACATTGTGGAATCACAAGGAGTAGAGTTTGGACAGAATCAGAAACATTTGATGCTGGTGTCTAAGCCTGTACCACAGCACTTAGCCTGTGAGAAAGACTTTTTATCTCAAAGCAAGTTGTCCTGTGTTCTAGTTCCAGAGGACGTTCCAATAGATATCCCTATTCCTGAGATGAATCTTGAAATTCCTAATATGAGTTGATTACCAAAGACTGTCCCTGTTGCTAAATCCAGTTCTGAGTACTATATTACTAGATCAGGTCACATTTCCAGACCATGTTACAGATACACGGCAGCTTGGACATGAACATTGTGTTTGTTTCTGATGTCTGTATTATTGCATGTCTTATTCCATTGTCATTTCATTGAGGGCAATCTATTTAAGAGGGAGGATGTAGATCAATATGTATGTATACCTTTAAGACGCTTTCTAGGGGCTTGCACAAGTGTAAAAATATGAGCACATGTGAGCCAGAATGTCATTTTGTAGTTAGCTGTTGAGATGTAAGCATGTATGCCTGTGTAGTCTGTCTATTAATCAGTTTGTTCATATTTTGTAATGCTGCTATCCATCCTGATGTGTTTTTATGTAATAAAGCATATAAACAAACTTCAAATATGGAAAACACAGGAACAATTTGATGGTGACCTGGTGTTTATTCAACGCTCCAAAATTACAGAAATAGCAGCAAAAAAAGTCGTCACAATACACATCCACATGAACACTTTTAACAATCCATTGCATTTTCATTTGCTGAATGCACACTTCCTCAGATGAATAATGAATGATGAGCTCCTTTGACTTTCTTTATATAGTGTCACTGAAAACCTCCTTGACATGTAGTGTCAGCTCTGGGCCAATTCCATCACCTGGTATTAAGGTAACTGTGTGCCTGCCTCCATATTTTGCTGGGGGAGCAATGCCTAACAATCGGCTAAGACTACCCTTTTTAGGATTGTTAGGCGTTGTTGCTTCACATCAATGCGTGAAGTGCTCAGTGAAGCTGTTCAGCTCCAGTACAATTGCCCAGAAAGGTGTTACATCCTATGTGATGCAGCATGGTATACCTCCCCCAGCAAAATATGGAGGCAGGCACACAGTTACCTTAATACCAGGTGATGGAATTGGCCCAGAGCTGACACTACATGTCGAGGAGGTTTTCAGTGACACTATATAAAGAAAGTCAAAGGAGCTCATCATTCATTATTCATCTGAGGAAGTGTGCATTCAGCAAACGAAAATGCAATGGATTGTTAAAAGTGTTCATGTGGATGTGTATTGTGACGACTTTTCTTGCTGCTATTTCTGTAATTTTGGAGCGTTGAATAAACCCCAGGTCACCATCAAATTGTTCCTGTGTTTTCCATATTTGAAGTTTATTTGTGCTTTTACCACTTTGGCGTATCTGGTTATTAGAAAGCATATAAACAAACTACCCCGCCTGTTCATCATCTATACTAGAGAAGGACGAGTGATAACCACTATGTCTTACTTTGTCATATCCAGTGGTTGCTGCTACATTTTTCCTATATAGGTTTACACTGGACTTGACCACATCTCAAAGTTATTGCAAATGCAGTATGTTTCCTGTATATGTCCAAAGACTTACTAATGGTATTCCCAATAGGCTTCAAAGGCTTTAAGTCTGCCTTTCATATTTTTTTTTATATTATTTATTTAGAAATCTATCATCTCTCAACTGTCCAGATTTTCACAGAATACTTAGATGTTTTGTTTTATATTTTTGCTCTGCTTCTTCAGGAATTGTGGCTTTCTGGCAAATCGTTGAGGACTAAAGTCAGGAAATATTGACAGAAATTTGAGTATTAGACCTCATATCCTTTATAAAATTCATGATAATGCAAAACCTATCAACTTTCTAAGTTTGTAAGAGCAATATTTACAAATTGTCCCCCCATTATTTATGGTTTTGTCTAGATTACTTGCTCCAAAAGGTTGAGAGGTATGATCATCCTTCTTTTCTCCTTCCTTTGCATTCTAATGTACATGAAAAAATATTTTGCATCTTTAATGTTTTGGACCAGTGACAATTCATAGGGCTGCCTTTCCTAGGTGGTATGGTATAGGTAGTTACTAGACATGCAGTACAGGAGGCTATTGAGGTGCCTAGCCCAATTTCCCAGTGACCCCAAAGTGGTGTCTGGTTAAATGACTTGCTCAAAGTCACACAGTAGGCAAATGAGGCTATGGGAATCAAACTCTGCACCACAGGAAGCAGCTTATTAACAGCTCATAGCCTTAATCCTCTAGACTAACTACTGTACAAATCCTAAATGCCTTGCACGATTATTACCCTAAGTAAACAATACTGCTTTAAGGCCTTACCTCCCTAATTAAGCACAAGTTGCTTGTTTTTTGTGCCTTTATTTTCTCACTTTATTTGGTATAATGTTCTTTTATGAACATATTCCTCTTGTGAAAGTAAAGGCATTTAAATAACCCAAACAACTTGAGTCATAGTTTAGATAACTATATACTGGCTGCCATTTCTAAGTATCTATTATTTCTTAACTGAGATGTTAATCTTCCACAGCACTTTCTATGTCTTGTTCCATAACTTTCATTTGGTTTGTGTTAATGTCTGGCATTTTTGTGTTTTCATTAAAGTAGCTCTGAAATCTATGAATAAGAAAGGCAGCATCCTTAAAATTCTGAATAGTGTTCCCACTTGGAAAGCCTATTACTCAGCAACCACATAAAGTACCACATTATTTCTGTTATAGTTTACAAGTATAAGTCTGGTTGCTAAAGTTGTTAAACAAGTGCAGTGGTAAACTATTTATCAAATAAGAAACTGAGTAATAATGAAAATTTAACTGACAAACTGATTATCCCATACAAGAGTAATAGACACAGGGGAACAGAAAGATGTTCATCGTGTTTCACTGTTGCAGTCATGACTGTAGGGTTCTCCCCTGCTGGCAGGCAGTCCTCGGTCGGCCAGAATCCCAAAGTCTGGGTCCGGCGTTGGCTGTTCAACCATGCTCCCTGACGTCAGAGTGCCAGGAGTACAAAGCCGACGCCATGTTCTCCAGTCTTTCTTGCCATGCGGTGATTGCAGTTCGCAAGTGCCGGTCGGCTGACTCCTGACAATTTTTTCTGATAAACTTCAGTCCGAAGATTTTCTTCTCCACTCAAAGCTAAGTACCCCGTTGGGGAAACTTTTTTCTTGCTACACTCCGATGTCAGAAAAAGTTAATAATTGTATTTCATGTGGGAAGCAAATACCTCATAAGGATTTTCATTCTTACTGTATTCCTTGCTTAGGCCCTGACCACGATGTAGCTAGTTGTCAGTTTTGTGCTATATTCAATCAACGTACAATTAAGCGAAAGTACGATTTTGCTTTTCATTACTTCAGTAGGCGCTTTAACTACAAAATGTCGTCGGATACGGTTCCGGCTACCGGAGTTCACAAACGTTGCAAGGATAAAGACAGGCCTCTGAGGTCCAAATCTGATGATAGCACACAAGCGGAGCCAGCTTCAGGTTCAGCCGTCGTCAGTGAGGTGCTTTTGCAGTCCCTGTCGTCAGCCATTTCAGAACCGATGGCCGAAACGGACTCTCATGAGGAGCCAACCAGGCCTTTAAATATTTCTATTACAGGATCTTCGGACAATGCTCCTTCGGATGGGTCCGGAGCTGCTGTGCAGGTACCGGCTTCCGAAGGGGTTTTCAGGCCTACTCAGCTTCTAATAAAGGCAAAGTAAAGACAAAGGCAAAGATTCCTTCTAAATCAAAGACTGCAACACAGGCCTCTTCTGAACCGGCTCCCAAGTCACAGAAACAGTTACTCAAGATGGCGGAGGATTTACTTACAATGATTAGGGGTGCACATCCCCCTCCAGATAAAAGGCCAAGGCAGGATGTTTATTATGATTCCTCTGATCAGGCTTCTGTTTCTTCAGTTTCTTCTTCTGATCAGGAATATTCTTTCCCTCCTTATGAGGATTCTGATGCTGAGGAATCCATTCCTTCAGCTTCTCCCCCTAAGGATTTCTCTTTTGGGGAAACTTTGCATGAAACGAGGGAACATTTCCACTGGGAAGGACAGGAGTATTCAGAATCTAAGAAAAGACTGAGGGATTTTCTTCTTCTTCCCCAACATAGACCCCTGGCTATTCCTCCTGTTTTGGATATTGTGGATGATGCCTTTTCGGAGGCTAAATTAACCCCTGACTCTTTTCCTCCTGCTCCTGTTAAGCCTGATAGATATTACAGGGTTCCTGATTCCCACCAGTTTTTATACAAGAACCCTTCTGCTGACCCTGAAACCATTTCTCAGGGTCCTAAGGGAGTTAAGGCCGCTTCTGCTAAAAACCCCATTCCCACTGAGAAGGATTCCAGATCTTTAGAAAGATGGGGCAAAAAAGTGTACACTTCTGCTACTTTGTCCATTAGGGCTTTAAACTGTCAGTTTCATATGCTGAAATACCAGCAATTTCTCTTGTCTGTTTTAAAACAAAAGCTTACTTCCATTTCTGCCTGTGCAGATGATAAGGAATTACATGACTTATTGCATGCCACTGAACAAGTTGGGAAGCATGGTTTACACTGTGGATTTGATGCCTTGGAGGCTTCCTGTAGGGCTGCTGCCTCCGGCACAGTCATTAGAAGGCATGCATGGCTAAAGGAACAAAATTTGCCTGAACAAGAAAAGGCTAAATTATTGGATGCTCCTGTTCAGCATAATGTTTTGTTTGGATCAAAAGCTGAAGAGGTGATTAAAAAGATGGAGGATAAGGCGAAATCCATGCAAACAGTTAAAGATTTCTTACAAGTACAGCCACCTAGATTTAGCAGGAATTGGCCTTCAAAAAATTGGTCCTTTCCCACTTCAGACAGGCCTCAGAGGGGTAGATATAGACACTCCAGAGGAAGGCCTCAAACACAAGCTTCTTATTGACCAAGACAGTGGACTGCTTCCACTCCTAGGGGAGGAGAGGACAGGTCACAACCTCATAGGAAACAAACTCAATGACTCCCTCTGTTGGGCTACAGGAATTTCTTGCCTGGAAGCCCCTCTCGGAGGAAAACTCTCTCTTTTTTTATCAAAATTGGACTCATATAACGCAAGACAAGTGGGTTTTGGATGTGGTTTTAAGAGGTTACAAATTCCATTTTCATACCCTGCCAAGGCCAAGCGGATGGCCAGACCTTCCAAAACATCAATGGACGGAGGCCTTAAACTAGGTGGAAGCTCTTTTGGCTATGAAAGCCATAGAACTGGTTCCACTTTCAGAAATGGGACAAGGTTTTTACTCAAGGCTCTTTCTAGCCCCCAGGAAGCAAAACTCATGGAGACCCATTCTGAATCTGTCGGTCTTGAACACCTTTCTAGAGATTCCAAAATTCAAGATGCTTACTCTACAGCAGCTACTTCCAATGCTGTCCAAAGATGCACGGATGGTAACTTTAGATTTAAAGGAGGCATATTTACACATTCCCATCAGGCAGGAACGCAGAAAATACCTCAGGTTCAAGGCTGGACCGAGGCACTTTCAATTCTCTGCGCTGCCCTTTGGATTGTCTACTGCGCCCTGGGGTCTTCACCAAATGCCTGACTCCAGTAGTAGCTTACTGCAGACTAAAGGGAATTCAAATTTACTCTTATCTGGATGATTGTCTAATTCAGGCAGACAGCAAGGATGTCTTACTCCAGCATCTAGAATTTGTACAGAACCTCCTCAAGTTCCTGGGATTCTCTGTAAACATAAAAAAGTCAAATTTGACACCATCACAACAGATAACTTTTCTGGGTGCTCTTCTAAACACCACAACCCAAATGACATTTCTGACATCTGAAAAACAATTACAGCTGGCTTCAACTTTCAAAACCTTGGCAACTTTAACTCAACTATCTGCAAGGAGATTCCTGCAGGCTTTGGATTACATGGCCTCCTGTATCCTTCTCGTACCATATGCAAGACTACACATGAGGAAAATACAGTGGTACCTAAAAAGTGTATGGTCTCAGCATTGCCACAGTTTAGACATACTGATCTCCGTCCTTCCTTGCCTTCAAAAGGAATTTCTTTGGTGGTCCAGGGCATGTGCTCTAAACAAAGGGAAACCCTTCTGTCTGCCTCCTGCCACTCAGATTCTAACCACGGACGCCTCAGATTATGCTTGGGGAGCCCATTTTCAGGGCAACTGTCTGCAGGGCCTTTGGACAAAGGATCAGAAGCACCTGCATATCAATTTAAAGGAAATGTTAGCCATTCAGAAAGCTCTAATGCCTTCAGGAATCTTCTACAACCAGGACAACTACTAATACGGACAGACAACACCACAGTTATGTGGTACATAAACAAGCAAGGGGGATCTCATTCCTACTCCCTTTGCAGAGTAGCCATGGATCTATGGAACACAGCTCTAGCTTGCAATCTGGATCTTCAAGCTCAGTTTCTACCAGGGAAACAAAACTTCCTGGCAGACAGTCTGAGCAGAAACCTTTCGGATCCACACGAGTGGATGCTGGACACCAAAATATTCAGGATGATAACAGCAGTTTGGGGATGTCCTCACGTAGACCTCTTTGCATCCCATCTCAATCATCAACTACAGAATTTTTGCACCAGGACTTTCCACAAAGAAGCTTGGAAAGTGGATGCCCTGTCATTCAGTTGGAGGAACCTCTCGGGATATGCCTTTCCGCCTCTTCCTCTTCTTCCACGGGTCTTATTAAAGATAAAACAGGACAAGCCCAAGATGATAATCTCGCTGGCCCCAAATTGGCCTCGACAGTTTTGGTATCCAACTCCTAAAAAACCTATGTCTGATGCCCCCTTGGGTTTTACCTCAGTCTCCGAACCTTCTGTCCCAACATCAGGTTCAGGTTCTACACTCTCATGTCAGAACTCTCAGCCTGGCGGCCTGGTTAATCCAGGGCCTTTGATTTCTTCTTTCCTACCCAAGTAGGTTATGGATGTCATTTTAGAAGCCAGACGTCCTAGCACTAGAAAATCTTATGCAGGAAAATGGAAACAATTTTGTTCCTGGATGCAGGCTCAGGATTCTGATCCTCTTCTTCCTAACATTCCTTTAATTTTACTTTACTTGACAGATCTCTTACATAAGGGTCTCTCTTTCTCTTCCATTAAGATACATGCCTCTGCTATCTCTGCTCATTATAATACAGACCCTCCCATCTTTTCCCACCAGCTCATGAGACAGTTTCTCAGAGGAGCTAAGAACTTAAGACCTCCTAGATCTCCTCCTATTCCTGCTTGGGATCTCAACTATGTTTTGGAAAAACTAACCTTGCCTCCTTTTGAGCCTGCTGCCTCTTCTGACATCAAGTTTTTATCTTGGAAGACAGCTATCCTGTTAGCCCTAACCTCTGCCAGGAGAGTTTCAGAGTTACAAGCTCTTATGGCTGTGGAACCTTATATTATTTTTCATCAAGACAGGATATCTTTGAGGACTAATCCTACCTTCATGCCTAAGGTGGTTTCCAAAGTGGCTTTAAATCAAACTATCCACTTGCCAATCTTTTCCCCCACTCCTCAAAATAAAGGGGACAGGATCTTACATTCCTTGGATGTACACAGACAACTACGTTTTTACCTGGACAGAACCAAGGACATCAGAAAATCAGAACAATTGTTTGTTTCTTATGCTTCAAGTTCCCAAGGTAAAGCCATTTCAAAACAGACCATTTCCAAATGGATTGCTCATGGAATCAGATTTTGTTATTCACACCATGGAAAGCAAATCCCAGGGAGTATACGGACTCATTCCACCAGAGCTGCTGCCACTTCTGCGGCCTTCCTCAGGGGAGTTCCTACCAAAGACATTTTGGAAGCTGCAACTTGGAGTTCAGTGCATACTTTTTCTAAGCACTACAATCTACCTCTCTACTCTAAGTCTAGGGCAGGCTTTGCCTCTGCAGTCTTGCAGGGCCTTTTAGCCACCCCTTCTTCTTTATGACCACCTCCCTTTCTTTCAGCTTTGGGATTCTACCCTACAGTCATGACTACAACAGTGAAACACGATAAACATAGTACAGTTGTGTACGCCTACCATAAATGAAATGTAGATGTTCGAGTGTCTTCACTGTTGCAGTCTGGGTTTCCCTCCCTCCTGTCCCCTCTTATTTTTTCTTTTGTGTAGTTCCTTTTTTCACCATTCTTCTGAGGTGTATTTGCAAAGGATATGGGACCTTTTTCATTTTGGGACTCCTGACATCTGTGGCAAGAAAAACTGGAGAAGATGGCGTCGGCTTTGTACTCCTGGCGCTCTGACATCAGGGAGCATGGTTGAACAGCCGACGCCGGACCCAGACTTTGGGATTCTGGCCGACCGAGGACTGCCTGCCGGCAGGGGAGAACCCTACAGTCATGTCTGCAACAGTGAAGACATTCGAACATCTACATTTATGGTAGGTATACACAACTGTACTGTTTGCAACTCAAAAAAGAAGTTAAAACTGAGTTGTCAAACACACTCAGGTGTAAAATACAGTAAGCTTCAAAGGCAGATTGTAAGGCCAGATTCTGATAAAAGGTAGACCAACATTATCAAGGAATACAATTGTTTTAAAAAGGATGATGCTTGGAATTGTTTTATTCTTTCATAGACAATATACTGAAAGAGAGCTATAAATCGCATTAACCTTCAGTTTCTCCTGGAAAGATTTTTCTTAATTAAAACCACTTGAATAGTTACATAACAAAAAAGCATTAATTTGTAAAATGTGGGCAAACAAGATGCCTTTTTTGATTGTAAAAGCCAGCATTTAAATGATTCTCCACATACAGACCGTCGTTTTTTCTTTTCACAGACAGGTATCCTAATCAAGTGATAGGAACTAAATTAACATTTTTGCAGGGTTTTTAAAAGATTATTACACCTTCAGCAATAATCTTACACAAACCACATTCAGGTAGAGAATATGACAACCAAGATCTCTTTCTTTTATTTTAATAGGCTGTATTTAAAAATGTTCCTTGTATACAAGTTTTCATCAGTTACTCTACCCACAACCCTCTGTAAAGCTCAGCCTGTTACCAAAGACTGTGCTGTGCTTTTCACATAATATTAATAATAATTTAGATTGCCTCTGAACCTCTTGCCTATCCTGTATCTATCTTGATCAACCGATCTATTTCTGAATCCTATGTCCCCACTGTATGGAAAAACTTCTTTACTCTACCCATTCACAAAGGTAGTAACTCCTCAGACATATCTAACTTTAGACCAATTGCTCTCCTCTCTCCAAAATCCTAGAGAAATGCATTCACAAGCAGGTAATGCATTATCTTCACCAGGAAAACGATTGCAAACCCACTCAGCATGGATTCCGTCCCAAGCATAGTACAACTACTGCACTGATATCCTTCATCAACACAGTCTCCCTTGCTCGTGATAACAACAAACATGTCTCATGCCTGTTCCTTGACCTTTCTAAAGCCTTTGACATTGTTTCTCACCCTCTCCTCCTTGACAAACACACTAACTTAAATTTCTCTCCCATACTATCTCCTGGTTCTCCAGCTATCTCTCTACCCACCAGCAATCAGTTAAATGGTTCTCTGCACTATACCCCCCTCTCACTGTACAAATAGGTGTCCCCCAGGGGTCCATTCTCGGACCACCACTCTTTAATATTTTCACCAACTTACTCTACTCCTCTTGTCCTCAGTCATCTCTTGTGCAATATGCTGATGACTCCACTGTTATAACCATTGCTGACAACCCAACTGACCTCCACTCAACTTCCCAGGCATCTTTCCACACCATTGAGACATGGCTTAGTGATAACAAACTAATACTTAATCCAAAGAAAACTAAGCTCCTACTCTTCCTCCCCAAAAACCTCACCATACACAAAAGTATATTTACCATTTTATCTAGCAACAACACCACCATCTCAGCAGAACCTAGTACTAAATTGCTAGGTGTCACAATAGATGATCAGCTTAAGTTTGATCTACATATTACTAACTCTATTAAAAAAACTCATCAGAAACTTGGACATCTTTTTCGCACCAAGAAATACTTAACCAACACAGCCCGAAAAACTCTCTCTCATACTTTACTACTTCCAACACTACTATACAGCTGTCACATATTCACAAACCTAAACTCTACACTCATTTCCAAACTTGAAACTACCTACAACAAGGTTGCCAGATTTGCAGCGAACCAAACCTACAAGTCACAGAATTCCCTCATCTGCTCCAACTATATCAAACTACAAATCATTCACTCCATTCTCTATCTACCCTCCTTCTGCCCCAATCTCTCCTCTACCATAACTAAATAGTCCCCTGCTAGAACTCTACGCAGCTCAGACCAAGAATTATTACACATCTACAAACCCAAAACCAAAATAGGATGTCTTCTCTATAACTATAACCCAGCTGCATCCTGGAACCAACTCCTCTTGGAAATAAAGTCCTTTCACAATAGCAAGAGTTTCAAATTAGCCATAAGAAAATACCTAAAAAAAATGGTCTTGCCACTGTAGCCATCCACCCTGAAACCACTAGCCTTCCACCTATTTCACCACCTCACTCTAAATGGATCTCTAACCTTGTACTCCTACCACTTCCCTTCCTCCGTCTCTAACCAATCTTGATTCATTCAGCTCCAAAATAACCTACTTTATCTAGTCTGTCTAAAAGGTCACCTCTACTCTATTTCCCTTATATCTTCAACTAGCAATTTGAATATTCTTTTTTTTTTCTAAACTCCAAAACAACTCGGTACTACTCATTTTAAGGGATATGTAACTGGTTTCACAATCTTTTCCTGACTATTAATTTATTTTGCACAAAGCAGCTAAAATGATATTGTAACAAGTCTCATATCCTTCTGCTGGTTGTTAATGCTTTGCTTTTTTAAACTGTATTCCCTGAGGAGCTTTTCTCCCGGGATCTCTGCTGAAAATGAGCCAAAAGCTCGGACAGACTAACCCGGTTAACACATGTAAAATACATAAATAAATAATAATTAATACATTTATGCAGACATACTACTTATTCCTTTCAGGAGAAATTCACCATCTAGATTGAAACTTGACAAGTAAGGAAAACCATCAAGGCTGGTAGATGAGATGCGTGTCTTCTACGTAGCTAACAGAGCTGAGGTGTTTCCATTTGTGAAGCCTGACAGGGCAGGCAAAACTTTCAGGTAGCCTACATGCTTTACATAGAAATTCCATTCATTACCAGGGGAAACTTGGTCCTGCCTGCTAAATATCTCTGACATGCTCATTACACAGAGATTATAATTACTGGAAAGCAAAGAATAAAATGGAAATACACAATAATAAGAGCTGTTTTCCATTTTTTGTAAAAATGCTCTCAGATACCAACGCTGACACTGTTTATATATGTGAATCAAAATCCTCATACAATAAATTATACAGTAATGCCTTAAATCGTTTTGGCAAACTTCAGACCATAGTCTCCAAATATTGCCACATAATAGAGGCATCACAAGAATGCAACTAAACAGACACTGGGTTAGATTCCAGCTAAACAGACAATGGGACAGATTCCAAAAGGCTTGCTTTTAGTGTAAGTGACTTACTGTGCTGTAAGTCTGATATGATTGCAAAAGGCTTGCTGTCAATGTACGTGACTTACTTGGGTAAGAGCTATCTGTAACTGTAAGGTAGGCTTACACCAGAGTAAGATACAGTGAGAGCAAGACTTTTAGATCTGGGCCCAGTAAAAACTAATGCTTTCAGTTCCCAGCAACAATTTACTTCTGTGAACTATGTGTGCCTCGTGTATATATGCATGTATGAATATTTAGTCTAAAGTTAATTCACCTTTCTCCAATGAAAGAATGCACATATAGGGTTAAAGTGTGTTATGCTGCAGGCAAAGCAGTAGCCAACTGTACCTTTATGCACTTATATTTGCTTTATTGTCTTTATTTTCATTGTTTGTATTTATTGCTGATCTCCACAGAAAGTATATTTACCTGTAGACCCAACATTCTTTTCTGGGTCCAGGCATTATAGTGCTGGTGAGCTCAGTTTGTATTAAAGCTAATTTTAAAGAAATAATATGAAAACTCTGCTAGTTTTTAAAAGTTTCAAGTATATTTAACACAATGTATTCTATTCAATATGAAGAGGCAATACTGATAGCCTTAATGATATATAAATAGACCTAGATTTCTTACATAAACAGTTTGCTATACAACAAATCACACTGTTTCAAATGAGTATTTGAATATAACTTAAACAGTATAAAACATAAATTTTAGAGTAATATCTTTTAAAGATCTTCTAACAAATCATTAGTCTCACTCAAATAATCACTTTTACACGTTATTGGAATACTATGCTTACACTTATCAAGGGTGTCAGAACTTGTCAGAGATTCGGGATGCATGGCTAGGCTTAAAAAGGCCCTTGTGGTCATTAGCCTTGTAAACACCTACGAACCTATGAACACACAGTGATACTTTGTGTTATAACGTCTTACAGTTTAAATGGCCTGACATTGCTGGGTGCTTTTAAGTTTTTAATTTTTTTCCAGTCCAATGCATTTTTACATATGAAATATAATGTGAAACTGGACAGGTGCTCAGAATGTACTATGTTGTTATTAATTTTCTTGCAAGGCATACGCAAACCACATAAATAGTTATATTGAGCTAGGTTTTATATTGTTGGCAAGCATCCACTTAATTTTATTTCAGATATACTACCAGCTGTCTGACTGACAGGACCCAGGAGGTCAGAATAGGCGAGGCCACCTCCACCAAGAGGCCATTCACTTATGGAGTCCTCCAGGGCCTGCTCCTTTTTGGCATCTATTTCTCTGAACTGGAAGCAAATTCTGAAGATTTATGGCTGACTAAGTTTGCAGATGATTGCAAGCTCAGAGTTATCATTAACTGCTCTGCAGACACTAGCATTTTTCAAGAAGGTCTACCTCTGACTAATAAATGGTGCCAAAGCCGTGGTCTTAAACTCGGTGCTAAGAAATGCATAATTGTACTCTTTGGGAAGTCGACCATCTTGGCTTATTACCATGTTGAAAATACATCCCTAAGAGTCGACCCCAGTGGTCAGAGATCTGGGTACACACATAGACAGTAGCCTTCCACCACCACGTGGCCACAGTGGTGAGGAAACTCTTTTATGTTGTGCAACTTATAAGTAAGGGCATGGTGGCTAGTCCAGATAGGTCATTATACCACTGTACTTCCCCCTTATCCAACCAATCATAGAGTTCAATGCTTTAGTATATACCAGACCAGGCATTTGTAGCAACTAGAGCTACCTCAGAGGTTCCTTATAAACAGAATACAAGGAATAACAAAGTTGTCTTATGCAAAGCACCTTAAAGCCCTTTTCCTCTACTTTGTCTCCTGTAGATTTCAGAGGGGTGATCTATGCCTGGCTTACAAGGCATCCACAAACCCCACACTTATGAATTTCCTACATATTCTAAGTCAAAGAGTACCAGAAATACAAGGTCTAAGGACCTGAATTGTGTCTGTGACAACATGCTGGAGAGACAGATGTGTCCCAGAGACTGCCCCTCCTATGGAACTGGCTTCCCATCCATGTGAAGCTAAATTCATCTACCAGTGGATGGGGAAAAGGAATTTTACTCTGGGCCTGGCACCCATGTCACTTATGGACAGAGGTAGCTTATGCCTGGCTCTCAATGTCCAATTTGGATACAGGACATCATTATTCTTTTGGGAAAACTTGGCTAGGCTTAGAAAAGCCCCACTGGGTCTTTTAGTATAGTAATCTATGAATGCAGCTATAGTCATCTTACAGGTATTGGCTGACATGTGACTGATTTTACAGGACTGGCACATATTCTATTATATTATATGACAAAACTGGTATTGGTTACATTATTAACACTTGCATTGTATAACTTCACATTTTTTGAGTTTTATTTCATTTTGTGTATTTTTTTTTCAGAATGTTAATGATAAATGTCCTTGTAACTATACTGGAAATCAAATTAATGCATATTTCTTATTTTTTCAGTTTTACTGTTAGTTGTGAGCACCTAATTATTCATCAGTCATAGTCGGGTAGTAATTTGTTAACTTTCATGCACTGTACTTATTGGTTCTCAAACACTATTTAACAAAGCATATAAATTCTCCCACCCTAATTAATAAATACCAGACCATGGCTTCAAAACTCCTGTTACTTGTTGAGAGCAAGCAGCAAAGGTAAACATTTTGGTTCCTAAACAGCACTATAGTAGTACTGAACTGCAGTCATTCTTCTTTAGTCACTACCAGACTACTGTTTTAAAATCTTGCTATCTGCTGAGAATATATAGTTATTATAAAATATATATATTTTTTAGACCATTATTGGAAGGTAAATTGTTAACTTTCATACTATGTACAGTACATATTGGTTTTAAACAACATTATAGGAATACATAAATTCATCCATTTATCTTCAGTACATGCTACATTTTTTAAAAGACCTGTCTCTTGTTGACAGTAAACAGTGAGGATGCATGCACTAGTTCAAAAGCATCACTATAGAGGTGTAGAAATGTATCCATCCTCCCTCAATCCCTATTGAACTGCTGTAGCAGACATCTTGTTTACTTGTTGGAAGAATACACTTCTTATAAAAAGTATTGTGTTCATGGGCAGTCATTAGTGAAAGCATAATATTATTATAAGGCAAGTACTTTTTTGACAATTACTGCCTGGAGGGCAACTTGTTAACTCTTATTTAGTGCATGTATTTGCTCCTAAACTGTTATTATAGGTGTATAGCAATTAAATTAATTCTTCCTCAGCCACTATTGGACTGCTCTTCTAAAATTGCTTCACTGAAAATAAACTTTCTTAAGATACATCAGATCTGTGGCCTGTGCACCTCCCATCCACAACATTTAAATGCAGATTTGTCTAAACCCTATTAAGTCTCCAAGCTTATTGACTATTATAGAAGGTAAAATCAATACTGAATCTAATGGAGTAATCCTTGAATATATTGTGTTAGTCTCTTCTCTAGATGATTAATTTCAAGAATGGAATTGTGAACTGTAGCAAAGCAAGGCTTTACAAATCATTCCAGTAGGATTGAAATATCAAATAAACTGGGATAGCCATTTATTGTCAATTAAGTTGAATACTACTGATCGTCCCTTTCAGATGCATTTATTGATCTAGTTAAAAGGGCAGGAACATTTTCTGAGTCTGACAGTTCAGATAGTCATTCTACCAATGTCACACAAGCTGGCAGTAAATTATACAGCAGGAAAAAGAGACAAAAAGAGAAAAAAACATTTTTCAAAATTGATTAGACTAAAAGGATTTCTTAACTTTGTATATCAAATTTCCAGTGTTACTGAAGCAACAGATGGGGAAAAAACTGGAAATGAGACAGTTCAGATAAGCCTTCATACTACTGTAAACATCCAAGCAGAAGTCTAATCAATTGTAAAAGATTACAAGGAATAACTAAAGATAAGCTAAAATGAATTAGACAAAAGACATACTTAACTTCATTATAGTCCACACATGAAGCAGCTCTGAATAATGTATCAGAAACATGTGAAAACATTTCACTAAATTGTACTTCCTCAGATAGAAATTAAAATGTTTAGCTGACAAAATAAATCAAGAGACAGAAACATAAATACATACTGGTCAAGTAGATATGTACATTCTTTCTATACAAAAAGAACAAAAAAGAGAAAAAGAAAATGTTAAATGATGATGCAAGTGGTGGAAACGTAATCAAGATGCATATCGACTTCCAACAACAAAACTGACAGCACATGGTTACTCATCAGTCATAATCAAGTTTATTTCGTTAACTTCCATGCACTCTATTTACTGGTTCTCAAGGAATAGTAATACAATTGTCCTCAGAAAGCAGTTGAAAAATGAAATGTACAGTGGTGATTGAGTTTCTGTTTTAGAGGCATAAATGGCCTTTCTGCAGAGGTTATAACTGGGAGCACAATGTTACATGCTTACCAGTAACTAAAATTTTAGATGTACATGAAATGCAGATTAAGCTTAATATTTGAAGTGAAAACGTAATAAAATTATTGTGCATGCAGGAGTAAATAACTGCAGTGATTGATTACGCCTAGTTGGAAACCTATAATGAAATTGCTACCATGTTACCATACACATAAAATAAAAAAATCCAACTGTTTTTAGCCATCTCATCAATCATAGCTTTCAGTGATGATAAATGCATACATCTGTAAAATATGAGAAAATTATGGATTTTTTCCTAATGCTTGCTTAATCGGAAAAAAAAATAAATTACAGAGATATACGAGATTATGAACACAAGAAAGCTTTTATGCTCACAACCAATCAGCACACCAAAAGGAGGAGCGTAAGCTTCCAAAAAGACAATACTACTTCCGGCCACAGAAGAACAGAAGCTTTGTGTCGGAGAAAGCGGGCGCCTCGTATGAGGATGAAGAAGGATTTCAGCAAGAATTTCCAGCTTTACAAAGACCTGTTGATGAAGAATCATTTTGCAGGACATTTCAAGGTTCCAGTGGATATAGTAACAACTACAATGCCAGAAAACGAGGCTGGCAGGGACAAGACCATAATAGAGACCCGGGAGAAGGACGATACAAGAGAAGTAAATGGACTAATTAATAAGGTAGAACAAGTTCATTTAAAAGATTATGTTGTTAATCTGTCTAATTATGTTTTTGATGAAATAGAGTTAGCAGTTTTAGAAAGAGGTTTAAAGTTTATCCTCACAGTGTTACCTCAAATGTACGAAGTGAAAGGGGAGATTTATGACTTAGTACGAAAAATGCATGTAAAGGAATATTTTTTTAATTTAGGGGAACGAGATATTTTTCTGGAAAATGATTCTGACTCAACAATTAGTGGGGGATTTTATTCCTGTGAGTCAGATATAGAAAATAATGCTTATACCCTATTTGATTTGAGTAAAATTAAAACAAAAAGTACTTTTTTTCCACCTTATAAAAATGCTTATATACGTTTTAGTAATGCATTGAATTTAATAGTGGAAAAAGAGTTGAAAGAATGTGTTAAGAAGAATAAAGAATACAATTTAACAAGAGAAGAATGGTTGAAATTACAAAAAATGAGTCGGAATCAAGATTTAATTTTTAAACCCTCGGATAAGGGGGATAAATTAGTAGTTATGAATTCGATTGACTATTTAGAAATGTGTTTACAACATTTAAAAAACAAAGAGGTGTATAGTGTTGTAGATGAAACATGTTTACTCAAAGCTCAACAGGAATTATACAATTTATTAAAAAAAGGAGAGAGGTTGCATTATTTTGTGGCTAAGGATATAACACACAAATTGTATGTAAAGGATAGTACAATAGCAACATTTTTTTGTGTTCCTAAATTACACAAAAATTTGCAACAACCTCCTGGTTGTCCAATAGTTTCAGCCACTGGATGTTTTACATACAATGTAGACAGTTTTTTGCATGAAATATTAGTTAAAGAAGTGGTTAAATTGCCATCTTATATTAGGGACTCGTATGATTTCCTAGGAAAAATACAGGAAATAGAGTGGATTAAGGACATGTTTTTTATCACAGCGGACGTAGTTAGTTTATATACAAGCACAGAACATTATTTAGGTCTAAGAGCTGTACAACATTTTTTGAGGGATACACCAAGGACTCAATATATTATGGAACTTATACATTTTTGTTTAACAAATAATATTTTTGAGTTTGATGGAACTTTGTATAAACAAAAAGTAGGAACAGCTATGGGTGCGGCATTCGCCCCAGTTTATGCCAATTTATTTATGGGGTTAGTAGAGAATGAACACATTTATAGAAGTCAGTTTTTCAACAGGTATGTGGTAAAGTATTTTCGCTTTATCGATGATTTGGTATTCATCTGTAGAGGTGGAAATAATTTGGCACTTGAATTTATAGAATATTTAAATAATAATAATTATAAAATTAAATTTGATGGGATTCAGATTGGTACGGAAATTAATTTTTTGGATATTTCCTTAAAAGGACAAATAGGTAAGAAGATATATACTGTTATATATAGGAAGTTTAATCAGGCAAGTAGGATGTTACATGCTACAAGTTGTCATCCAGAACATACTTTAAAATATATACCTTATGGTGAAATGCTAAGAATAAAGAGGTTGTGTAGTGATGTTGAAGAGGCAAGAGAAGAAGCCAAATGCATGATGTTTAATTTTATAGAGAGAGGTTATAATTTAGATGAAGTAAAACAAAGTTATATAAAATTATATAAAGAAAATAACAAGGTAATATCTAATAAAAAAACTATTATGAACAATGAATTCAAAAAAATAATAAAAAAAGAGAAAGAAGGTTTAGATATATTTTTTGTTACTAAGCATACTGTTTTTTCCAATAAGTTGAATGAGATAGTGAAAAGTTATTGGAAACAGATTAGAAAAGAGGTGCCCTCCTTGTCAGATATGGAACTTTGTGTTTCATATCAAAGGGGACGCAGTCTAAAAGATTTTGGTATAGAAGACCAGTACAAAGGTTAGGAGACGCTGTTATTAAGAAGGGGACTTTTCCTTGTGGAAAATGTTCAGTCTGCCAGTATATAATAAATGAGGTAGAAAAAGTAGGAGATAAGAGTTTTAATACCTTGGGTGTTTATTCTTGCTCGAGTAGAGGTGTAATTTGATTAAGTGTTCATATGGAAAAAATTATATAGGGGAGACCAAAAGAAGTTTTGCAGAGAAAATAAAAGAACATATGAGGGATGTGAGAAATAAAAAAAGGTCGAGTCCAGTAGCAGAACATTTTCATTTGACACATGGGGGGACATAAAGGATATGAAGGTTACAGTTTTAGAACAAATAAAACATCAGTATGGTAATGATGATTTGTTGAAATATGTTCTGAGGAAAAAGGAAGCCGTTCTTATTATGAAATATGAAACTTTACAGCCCAAAGGGCTTAACAAGGAGTGTAGTTGGCAAGGTTTTATATATTGATTGTTTTATTTGCAGCTTTGAGCTGTTTTATTAAATTGTATAATTGATTTATTGAAATGTTGAATATCTTGGATATATATTGTGGGGTTTTAGAGGGTAATGTTTTTTACTCTGTAAAGGCAACAGCCGAGGCACTAGAGACTTAGGGTTTTTATAATAAAATCCATTTTTGTGGAAAGTAGAGCTATTTTCCACTGGTTTTGTTCTGTGGTTGCAATAATAAAAGACATACTTAACTTCATTATAGTCCACACATGAAGCAGCTCTGAATAATGTATCAGAAACATGTGAAAACATTTCACTAAATTATACTTCCTCAGATAGAAATTAAAATGTTTAGGTGACAAAATAAATCCAGAGACAGAAACATAAATACATACTGGTCAGGTAGATATGTACATTCTTTCTATACAAAAAGAACAAAAAAGAGAAAAAGAAAATGTTAAATGATGATGCAAGTGGTGGAAACGTAATCAAGATGCATATCGACTTCCAACAACAAAACTGACAGCACATGGTTACTCATCAGTCATAATCAAGTTTATTTCGTTAACTTCCATGCACTCTATTTACTGGTTCTCAAGGAATAGTAATACAATTGTCCTCAGAAAGCAGTTGAAAAATGAAATGTACAGTGGTGATTGGAGTTTCTGTTTTAGAGGCATAAATGGCCTTTCTGCAGAGGTTATAACTGGGAGCACAATGTTACATGCTTACCAGTAACTAAAATTTTAGATGTACATGAAATGCAGATTAAGCTTAATATTTGAAGTGAAAACGTAATAAAATTATTGTGCATGCAGGAGTAAATAACTGCAGTGATTGATTACGCCTAGTTGGAAACCTATAATGAAATTGCTACCATGTTACCATACACATAAAATAAAAAAATCCAACTGTTTTTAGCCATCTCATCAATCATAGCTTTCAGTGATGATAAATGCATACATCTGTAAAATATGAGAAAATTATGGATTTTTTCCTAATGCTTGCTTAATCGGAAAAAAAAATAAATTACAGAGATATACGAGATTATGAACACAAGAAAGCTTTTATGCTCACAACCAATCAGCACACCAAAAGGAGGAGCGTAAGCTTCCAAAAAGACAATACTACTTCCGGGCCACAGAAGAACAGAAGCTTTGTGTCGGGAGAAAGCGGGGCGTCCTCGTATGAGGATGAAGAAGGATTTCAGCAAGAATTTCCAGCTTTACAAAGACCTGTTGATGAAGAATCATTTTGCAGGACATTTCAAGGTTCCAGTGGATATAGTAACAACTACAATGCCAGAAAACGAGGCTGGCAGGGACAAGACCATAATAGAGACCCGGGAGAAGGACGATACAAGAGAAGTAAATGGACTAATTAATAAGGTAGAACAAGTTCATTTAAAAGATTATGTTGTTAATCTGTCTAATTATGTTTTTGATGAAATAGAGTTAGCAGTTTTAGAAAGAGGTTTAAAGTTTATCCTCACAGTGTTACCTCAAATGTACGAAGTGAAAGGGGAGATTTATGACTTAGTACGAAAAATGCATGTAAAGGAATATTTTTTTAATTTAGGGGAACGAGATATTTTTCTGGAAAATGATTCTGACTCAACAATTAGTGGGGGATTTTATTCCTGTGAGTCAGATATAGAAAATAATGCTTATACCCTATTTGATTTGAGTAAAATTAAAACAAAAAGTACTTTTTTTCCACCTTATAAAAATGCTTATATACGTTTTAGTAATGCATTGAATTTAATAGTGGAAAAAGAGTTGAAAGAATGTGTTAAGAAGAATAAAGAATACAATTTAACAAGAGAAGAATGGTTGAAATTACAAAAAATGAGTCGGAATCAAGATTTAATTTTTAAACCCTCGGATAAGGGGGATAAATTAGTAGTTATGAATTCGATTGACTATTTAGAAATGTGTTTACAACATTTAAAAAACAAAGAGGTGTATAGTGTTGTAGATGAAACATGTTTACTCAAAGCTCAACAGGAATTATACAATTTATTAAAAAAAGGAGAGAGGTTGCATTATTTTGTGGCTAAGGATATAACACACAAATTGTATGTAAAGGATAGTACAATAGCAACATTTTTTTGTGTTCCTAAATTACACAAAAATTTGCAACAACCTCCTGGTTGTCCAATAGTTTCAGCCACTGGATGTTTTACATACAATGTAGACAGTTTTTTGCATGAAATATTAGTTAAAGAAGTGGTTAAATTGCCATCTTATATTAGGGACTCGTATGATTTCCTAGGAAAAATACAGGAAATAGAGTGGATTAAGGACATGTTTTTTATCACAGCGGACGTAGTTAGTTTATATACAAGCACAGAACATTATTTAGGTCTAAGAGCTGTACAACATTTTTTGAGGGATACACCAAGGACTCAATATATTATGGAACTTATACATTTTTGTTTAACAAATAATATTTTTGAGTTTGATGGAACTTTGTATAAACAAAAAGTAGGAACAGCTATGGGTGCGGCATTCGCCCCAGTTTATGCCAATTTATTTATGGGGTTAGTAGAGAATGAACACATTTATAGAAGTCAGTTTTTCAACAGGTATGTGGTAAAGTATTTTCGCTTTATCGATGATTTGGTATTCATCTGTAGAGGTGGAAATAATTTGGCACTTGAATTTATAGAATATTTAAATAATAATAATTATAAAATTAAATTTGATGGGATTCAGATTGGTACGGAAATTAATTTTTTGGATATTTCCTTGAAAGGACAAATAGGTAAGAAGATATATACTGTTATATATAGGAAGTTTAATCAGGCAAGTAGGATGTTACATGCTACAAGTTGTCATCCAGAACATACTTTAAAATATATACCTTATGGTGAAATGCTAAGAATAAAGAGGTTATGTAGTGATGTTGAAGAGGCAAGAGAAGAAGCCAAATGCATGATGTTTAATTTTATAGAGAGAGGTTATAATTTAGATGAAGTAAAACAAAGTTATATAAAATTATATAAAGAAAATAACAAGGTAATATCTAATAAAAAAACTATTATGAACAATGAATTCAAAAAAATAATAAAAAAAGAGAAAGAAGGTTTAGATATATTTTTTGTTACTAAGCATACTGTTTTTTCCAATAAGTTGAATGAGATAGTGAAAAGTTATTGGAAACAGATTAGAAAAGAGGTGCCCTCCTTGTCAGATATGGAACTTTGTGTTTCATATCAAAGGGGACGCAGTCTAAAAGATTTTGGTATAGAAGACCAGTACAAAGGTTAGGAGACGCTGTTATTAAGAAGGGGACTTTTCCTTGTGGAAAATGTTCAGTCTGCCAGTATATAATAAATGAGGTAGAAAAAGTAGGAGATAAGAGTTTTAATACCTTGGGTGTTTATTCTTGCTCGAGTAGAGGTGTAATTTGATTAAGTGTTCATATGGAAAAAATTATATAGGGGAGACCAAAAGAAGTTTTGCAGAGAAAATAAAAGAACATATGAGGGATGTGAGAAATAAAAAAAGGTCGAGTCCAGTAGCAGAACATTTTCATTTGACACATGGGGGGACATAAAGGATATGAAGGTTACAGTTTTAGAACAAATAAAACATCAGTATGGTAATGATGATTTGTTGAAATATGTTCTGAGGAAAAAGGAAGCCATTCTTATTATGAAATATGAAACTTTACAGCCCAAAGGGCTTAACAAGGAGTGTAGTTGGCAAGGTTTTATATATTGATTGTTTTATTTGCAGCTTTGAGCTATTTTATTAAATTGTATAATTGATTTATTGAAATGTTGAATATCTTGGATATATATTGTGGGGTTTTAGAGGGTAATGTTTTTTACTCTGTAAAGGCAACAGCCGAGGCACTAGAGACTTAGGGTTTTTATAATAAAATCCATTTTGTGGAAAGTAGAGCTATTTTCCACTGGTTTTGTTCTGTGGTTGCAATAATAAAAGACATACTTAACTTCATTATAGTCCACACATGAAGCAGCTCTGAATAATGTATCAGAAACATGTGAAAACATTTCACTAAATTATACTTCCTCAGATAGAAATTAAAATGTTTAGGTGACAAAATAAATCCAGAGACAGAAACATAAATACATACTGGTCAGGTAGATATGTACATTCTTTCTATACAAAAAGAACAAAAAAGAGAAAAAGAAAATGTTAAATGATGATGCAAGTGGTGGAAACGTAATCAAGATGCATATCGACTTCCAACAACAAAACTGACAGCACATGGTTACTCATCAGTCATAATCGAGTTTATTTGGTTAACTTCCATGCACTCTATTTACTGGTTCTCAAGGAATAGTAATACAATTGTCCTCAGAAAGCAGTTGAAAAATGAAATGTACAGTGGTGATTGGAGATTATGTTTTAGAGGCATAGATGGCCTTTCTGCAGAGGTTATAACTGGGAGCACAATGTTACATGCTTACCAGTAACTAAAATTTTAGATGTACATGAAATGCAGATTAAGCTTAATATTTGAAGTGAAAACGTAATAAAATTATTGTGCATGCAGGAGTAAATAACTGCAGTGATTGATTACGCCTAGTTGGAAACCTATAATGAAATTGCTACCATGTTACCATCCACATAAAATAAAAAAATCCAGCTGTTTTTAGCCATCTCATCAATCCTAGCTTTCAGTGATGATAAATGCATACATCTGTAAAATATGAGAAAATTATGGATTTGTTTCCTAATGCATGGTAAAATGAGTGCAACTTATGCTTTAGTAGAAGAGAATCTGCTTTTTTCACAGATGGAATGCTGGATGCTGGCATGATCACTATTAAAATGTTTTAAAGGTCAGGTTAAACAATCCTTTTCATTATTTAAGGGGGAGAGAGAGACTCACATCTTTAGTGACAAAGAATAAAGTACAGTTGTGTAAAATCTTACCATAATGGTAGATGTCCTTGCCTTCACTGCTGCTGTATTCTTGATATATGGGGATTCCCTGTAGTGGAAGCCTGACGTCTGGCCAGCCTACCAAAGACTGCTGTTGCTTTAAGGTATGTCAAATGTCACCCAAATGCTCCTTGCCTAGCATAGGGCAAAAAAGTGATGTGCAGGCCTACCATAATCAGAACTGATTGCCCCAGTAGGAACATCAGTCTAAGGAACTTGAGAGGTAATCTGTACATCTAGGAAGGCAAAGGACTGGGGGGTGGAGAGAGGGAATGAATACAGCAGCAGTGAAGGCAAGGACATCTACCTTTATGGTAAGATTTTACACAACTGTACTATGTCCTTACCTTCACTGCTGCAATATTCTTAACATATGGGAGAGTGCCAAACCTCAAGAGGAAAATTGGGAGGGAGAAGGAGCAGGAAAGACCCCTAAAAAGCCATGAAGAATGGCACTAGCAAAACCAGCCCTAGCTCTAGAGGTACCATCCAATTTGTAGTGCTTTGGTAAAGGTAGGCACAGAAGTCCAGGTAGCTGCTTCAAGAATAGAATTAGTATCTAAGCCGCTATCTGGTGATAGTTTGTTATCCCTGTTGTCTCCAGACAACTTACCACAGGCATACTGTTATTCTTGCTTGTACACTCACCAAAAGTCTGCCAGCCTTCAAAGTGGTGACCTGACACCCATTGACTCACCTGTGAAATGAATTGCTTAACTCAGCAATATAATTACACACACTTTAATCTGCCTTGTGTCTATGCTCACAAAACTTTTTTTCTGTAAGCTTCAGGTGTTAACTTAAAACATTCAAGTAACCATTTCTTTATTTTGTTTGATATTGATTGTTTAACCTATGACAGTTACAGCTTTACCATGGAGTAAGGGGATCAGGAACCATACCAAGAGCCCTGGGTCAACATTATACTGTTTACATACTCTTTCAAATATATGAATAAAGCTATCAAAATTATCACCCTCTGTCAGCTGTGGAAGAAATGTATTGACCTTTTTGCCTCTGGGGTTTGGTTATTCCCTTCCCCAACTTTCGTTGGTACTAGCAGCATTGGGGAGGTTCAGGGACTTCTGAACTGTGGAGGTCCAGGGACAGCCTCTGACATAACCATTATGCAGCCTGCAGTGGTTAAAGAGGTGCAGTACTTGCTTGGGCAGTCCACTCCAGTCAGAGCATGACCCTGGTGAAGTCAGCATCTCCCTGTCATGTGATGCTGCTTCTCATTTTCTTTGACCTCCAAACACCGCCATCTCTCTGCTGATTCTAATTCCATCTGTTTCTCCTTTTCTTCATCCTTCAAATGCTGCCGTCTCTGCTGATTCTAATTCCAAACATTTGTCCTGCAGTTCAAGTCTCTAACTCCAGATGGATTTTTAAGGCCTCTGAGGAAAAGGTGAATTTTCCTGTTTTTGAAGTCAGTACATCCCCATCACCAAACTGGCTGTCCTCCTGGTTGCTGTTCTGAGCTGCAACTAAGGCTGAAATCATTTCCACTTTAGTTAGGTTGGCATGCACCATTTCATTGGCTTCACACATCTTAGCCAACTGGTTCTTTGTCAGCTTGCCATAATCCTCTGCTGACATCTTTGCTTCCTTTCCCTGACTAAACCTAACAAAAAATAATTAAAAACTTTTGTGAAAATGAAACTCTGAATATTTACCTTGTGTCTGCTTGACAGTGCACCCACCTTCAGTGACAATTGCCTACAGGCTACAGAAGTTTAATTAATATTCACACCACTGCTCACCAATATGTGACGTCTCCACTCTGGCCCAGTAATCAAGGAACCTCGATCCTCACCACTGACACTAGAGAGGGACGTTCACTTGGAACAAAAATTAATACACCCAGTATTTCCAGATGCAGCTCTCTGCATCAAGCACACTTTCCCTAAAGAGCACACAGGGAACACACTTAGCCCAGGGTCTGGGTTTCTTTTTCTCTCCTCAGTCCTCAGTAAGGCTCCCCACTGGCACAGCTATAGGTCTGAGACCTCAGCTGACTGTCCAAGCCAAGTCCTCCAGCACCCTGTCTGTGAAACCAGTGCTTCGTGTTTCTGCTCCAAGTAGTTGACACACACACTCTTTGAGATTTGATTTTCACACACACACTTGGGAAACTCTGGCACAGATTTACTAGCTATGCCCCCTTCTGCCTAGACTATAAGGATTTGTTGTTTGAAAGTAATGTTGGGCACTATGAGAGTATTTTCAACAAAGTTGAAAAAAGTGTGATATTGACTTTGGAGTGTAAAAGGAAGAAACTACACAGGGATGAGTAGGATTGCAATAAAAAGCATGTGTACCATATTCCCAAGACATTTATGGTTTTGGAAAACAGAGGGGAGGGGACACAAGCTAATGTTCTTGAGGATGATTTGGTATACAATTCTGAGGTATTTGATAGTGAACAAGAAATTTAAGATCAAACACAGGAAGAGTATGACACTAACTATCCCATTCTAAGGAGGTCTGATCGCATTGAAAACAAAAATAAGCAGAAAGTTTTTTTAGCAAGGCCATACTCCCCAAAAGCAAAGAGGGGAAGAACAGAGGGCCAATATACAGGAATACACACAGACAATACAATTAGAAGTTCAAGATGGTATTCTTACTAGTCATGAAGGGAAATGTTGGAGTTATCAGGAGTTTAATATTTTTAATTATACGAGTTCTGCAATTAATGAAACATATTTTTCCCTATTTAGAAAGGGTTTTAAATTTGTACCTCCTTATAAGGTAGGGCTAGTGGATGTAATGACTAGGAAATTGAATGTTAAAATTCTGTTCAAAAGGCAATCAGAAAATGGTCTTCAAAATGAGCTTAGTATAAAGACAAAAAAGTTGTTTTATACCCTCCATTGCACCCGATTGTTCAAGCTTTTGAAAAAGCCTGTGAGGGTGACATTCACATGACTCTTGATAATGGTTGTCACAAAAAATTCTTTAAACTTACTAGGGACAAACACACCTTATTGAATGGTTTGAGACAGGACAATGAAACCGGACAAAGGTGGTGAATTGTCCTATTCAACAACTTAGACTATGTAAATCAGCTTAGTATGATTTTTTCAGATACTGATAAATACCAAACTTCCTCAAGGAACGGGGGTTTTCTAGCACACAGAAAAATTGAATTATTTCTGAAGGATTCCATTTTTCAAGATGTAATTTCAGAGGAATTGTATATTTTTTTTAAAAACTGATCATTCCTTGATACCTGCTGCCTTCAGAATTCCAAAGGTCCATAAGTGTGTTGAGCAATCACCATTTAGAATTATTATTGCAGCGCAAAATAGTTTAACACATTCACTATGTGCTTTTATTGATATGCTTTTGACCGATTCAGTTAAATCAGTACATCATTTGTTAAAAGATTCATGGGATTTCTTGTCTAAATTTAATGAAAGGTGGTATAGGTATAGTGACAGTTGTATTTTCTCTACAATTGACGTAGTTGACCTTTTCACCTCAATCCCACATAAGGAGGGATTAGAATTGTTTTACAAAGCTATCAGAGAATTACCTGGCTTTAGTGACACCATGATCAATTTCATAATGGCCACTATGGAATATATTCTCACCAATAAATTTTTCACCTTTGAAGGTGAATATTATAGACAAATTCAGGGAGTGGCAATGGGGGCCACTTGTGCCCCCATTTATGCAAATGTTGTACTATATTCATGGGAGAGAAAGAACATCTTGAACTGTGCTTTTAGTCAGTCTTAGTGTACATACTTTTGTTACCTAGATGACATTTTTATTCTCTGGAAGGATGATCATATAGACATTGACAAGTTTTTTGACTATATTAATCAGGTTTGTGATTATTTCAAATTTACATCTTTCTCTGAAGAATCTATTAATTATTTAGATGTGATTATCTCTACAAACAGGGAGAATAGAACTTTTGCTTCCAAAATTTTTAGAAAGGAAACCTTTTTGAACAGTTACTTTAGTTGCCACCCATTCCACAATAAGAAAAACATTTTCAAAGGGCAGCTTGTTAGAGCGGCCATGATGTGTTCAAATAAGGACACATTTACTACTGAATTAAACTGTATAAATGAAATGTTTAAGTTAAGAGGCTGCTCAAACAAATTTTTAACAATTATTGCCAAAGGGCTACTGGATGGATGGGGAAAAAATACAAACCACTGTTATTTAGTGGGAATTTTGAAACTTCCCACAGCTCAAGTGGCAATGGTCATGCTAGGTTCAATACGAGTATGGTTATACCGTATGGGGTAGGAGAAAAAGCAGGGAAAACAATTCTAAAATAGAATTGGAATATTTTAAGAGGAAACTTGGAGATTTTTGATATTTTGGGTCATACACCAAGTTTTGTTTATAAAAAGGGAAGAAATATTAAATACTTTATGGAACACGTAAAACCACAACCTGTTAAGGGCACAACTAGATGTGGTTGTTGTAATCAATGTCCTTTTGTACTGGACACAGATATGGTACATCTTGATGGGCATTGATAAAATATTAAACTACAAAAGGGCAATTGTAACACTAGAGGAGTGATTTACATCTTGGTTTGTCAAACATGTAATAGTTTTTATATAGGCAAAACTGAGAGGAAATTTAGATCTAGAATATATGAACACCTGTATTCTATTGCTAGGAGCAATTCAAACAATGCCCTTTTCAAACACACTCTGACATGCCAAGGTTTTACCAAATTTAAATTTGGTATTTTAGAAGTTATGCCACAGAATATTAGAGGAGGGTGGTGGGAATTGCAGATAGACCTCAGAGAATGGTACTGGAGGATTAGGCTAAAAGCCACAATTGTGCCAGGTCTTAATGATATTATGTCTTTGCTTCCTGTGTTAAAGAAAAGAGCTTTAAATTGTTGATTTTTTACTATTTTTCACTATTTTTATTTATTATTATTACCCACCTAATTTGTCCTGTCTTGTAATGTTTTAAGAAATATAAATTTTTTTATCAAAGTTTTAACATAGATTAAAAGCTCTATTTTTTATGAATTTACTTCTTAAATGGTTGTGCATTGTAAAAATGCTTAATCTGGATTCATTCTTTGTTCTGAAGAAATCCCAGAGTGTATCATGAGGGATGAAAGTACTTAACATTTTTAAAGTCTTGGAATAAATACTTGTTTTTGTACTCAACATTGATGTGGAGCTTATGGTGTTGCCGACCCTAGAAGTACTGGTTTTCTGATTTTAGACTATAAGGTAGTTACACTACCATCAGACATCCCAATGCCATCTGTTCTAAGGCTCTTGCAAGTGCTCCCAATTATACTGAATGAAATTAATATTGATACAAATGGTAATGTTGACCAAACAGCCAGGCTTTCAGGAGTGGCCATAGTGTCTGATAGCAGTTCATAACACAGGGAACTGACCCTTGCAAACAACTGGTTAATGGAAAATAAGTTAAAATTAAATGTGAAAAAGTGAAGTATTGTCGCATTTAATAAGCAATTTTCTCCTTGAATGTACACTAAAGTCAATATCCCAAACCAAAATGCTAATATTGTAAGGGCTCTTTGAACCTAGGCTGATAATTGCATCTCCTCTGACTACCATGGAGCTATAGTAGTTACAAGAATCTTTATTAGCACAACTGACATCTAAAAACATATCATCCAGGTCAAAAGAAGTTACCATCCTTCTGACTGCAGCCCTAATTAGACTAAAGTTCTTCCTTCTGGATGTACCTTTCTAGACATGTTAATCAGCTGGAAAGACCTCAGAACTTCCTAAACAATAAGATTGTTGATTTAAAGTCCCTGAACTGCCAAGTAAGGCTTGAAGCAGTATCCCTTTACTCCGTTTCTTATAGACAGTTGCAGGGTGATATATGCCTTACATTCTGCACTATTATGTAATTGTTTTGCTTGATCTCCTGTAACTTTGGATGTCAGTAGCTACAATTATACCAGAACTAGGGACTTAAATATCTAGCATCATATACAATGTTCTGGACTGGCAAATTTATTATCCAGCACCTACTCTATGTCTGGAATAGACTACTTTTGCAAGTTAAACAAAGTGACACTGTAGCACCCTTCATATTAAATCTACATGAGTGGATGGGTACCCATACATTTTCTCTGGGATTGGCCTACTTTGCTATTCATGACAGGGAAGTACGCCAGTATAGTGAGTACTGGCAAAGCATAAATGGTCTTGTTACTTAATTACTTTGTATTTCCAATGATCATATTATTTTATGGAATAATGCATATATGCTGTAGCAGGCACTGGACATGCGTGATCGTGAAAATGTGAAATGGGCATGCCCTATGCAATTTGCACTCATTCCTGATACCATGGTGAGTCCTAAGGCATAGACAACCCTGATGGTTGTCTGGCAGATAATCGCTAATGACTGTTACTTGCCAATGGGGATCAACTGGACCAATGAACCACAAATAGGATGATGAACAGTGGGCAGCACAGACAGAAAAATTAACAGAGTATCATAAAAGTCTCCTTTCCATGGAATCTTTCTCTCTCAGGGGAAGCTTTTTTGCCTTGAGCAACAGAAGTGTCTATACAATATACACTTTTTTAGTGGATACAGGTTAATCAGGTATCTGCAGGGATGAAAGAGACCTTGTCTTCTTCCCTTATGACTGATGTTGCTTATGTTTTTTTATATATCTTATGTATAAAGAAATATGCGTTTTGCCTGCTGAGCAACCTTCCATATATAGTTTACTATTAAGATAAGAACTTGAGTATATTTCAGTTGTTTTAATTTATTTTTTTTTCCTTTTTCTCTCTTACTCTCTTTTGTTTGTAAATTTTTATTTAGACAGTTTTAAGGTCTCACTTATTTTACAAGCACTTTTTGAGACCGCAAGTCCTTTACTTTCCCCCATTTCTCCTGGAATTAATCTCTTCTTATTTTGACTTTTATTATTTCTTTTGCAAAAGAAGTTTTAGACCTTTGTTTTGTTACTTATTTACTTTAGTAGTTAACAATACAAGCTAGCAGGAAGTTCAAGTCAAAAGGACTTATGAGTAGAACGCAATGAAACAACTAATAGTTCTTGACCAGTGAGAAAGACAGAATATTTAATGGCATTGCTTTCTCAGAGGTCACATACCTGCTGAACTGAAAGAAGAGCAGCATGAGACCATTAATGCACTCAACTCTGGGGATCAATGGTTGTCTGAAAAACTGGCTAAGCAATGAATGATACACAAGCCGACAGGTTGTGTGTTATTGTGTAAATAACACCCACCTAGGGATGTTCAGAGGCCTGACATCTCTTGCAGAGGGCCTCTAAACCACTAGAAGGAGGGTATTGTGCTTAGAGAATGGGCTGTTAAATTCTTTGTATTTGTTTTTTTTATTACTATATATAGCTTTTAATAATTTTGGTGTAAAATAGTTCTTCTGCCTGCTGTTTCACATTTTCTGTAGTAGTATATGCTGGCAAATCATTGGGGGATGAAGTCACTAAATAGTGAGTAACATTTGAGTTTCAGACTTTATCATAGTTCTCAACTAATCAGGGACAAATCTCAACAGAGGTTCTTAAATACAGATCACGTACACTTATTGTAGGTATTCATGAATTTGGCCCTGACTTTCAAAGATTGATCACAGTACATCAAACATTTAAACTATCAAACCTGAAAAGATCAAAAGAGGCACAGACTGTCCACTTCCAACCTGTAAACCCTACCACTAACTCCCACCAGGCTCCATTAGAATATTGGTAGTGTTACAAGAAAGATTTTGATAAGGTTAGGTATAGGGCTGGGTTATGGGGCAAGGGCAGGATTAGAACTGCAGTTAGCAGGCATTAATAAGGAGGACAGGAGTGCTTTGACAACAGTTCTTCACAATGAGTCAACTAAACACACTGTAACCTTCCAAAAACAAAAATGTCTATAATATGTGATACCGATAATAATGCTCATACATTAACATATTAATTCGTAAAGGAAAAAGAAAAGCGATATCATACTGAAGCAATAAAACATTCCAAAACCTCCTGTATCTTAGAACATGCAATAAAAAAGTTCCATGTTTTACCATCAGAAAATACAATTAATCAAATTATTCACTATTTAAATGCAAAACAACCAGTCACAAACCATTATCAATTAATAAGAAATAAAAACATTATAATAAATAATTTAAAACCCATAATTCAGTTTGGTCTTCCTACACACAACACGTAACAGCCTGTGCAAAGACTGACATAAACAACACCCTTTGTAGTGCAAGTATACCTGTGAGGTGTTCTTTGTAGGAATGACTTCTAGAGAATTTAATGAAAGAGTCAAGGAACATAAATGCACTGTCAGATGCAAAAATACTGACATTGCCCTTGACAAGTATAGTATTGTTTGTACTAATTTCAAAAAGTTTTTTTGTATTGCAAGTACTTGAAGACAGGAGGGGTGGGGATTTTAAAAACTGCATAAGAAAAAGAGAAACTATTTGGCAAGTAGCATTAAAAACAGATGAGTATCCAGGTATCAATGAAGTAATTAATATAAAATGTTTTTTTTTTTAAAGGATAGAAGGTTAAAAGTGAAAAGTGCAAATAGATAAAACAATTTAGACATATTTGTATGTTCTACATGTGTTGTATTTATTATCCGATTTTTAAGACCAAATTTATGTATGGGTTTTAAATGATTTATTTTTAATGGTTTTATTGTCTTCTTAATTGATAATAGTTTGTGATTGGTTAGTTTGTATTTAAATTGTGAATAGTTTGATTAATTCTATTTTCTGATGAAGTCTTTTGAAGGAAAGCAGATTCATTAAAGTTTGGTGCACTATTTATCTAATATTTTAATATGAGAATCTCCAAACTCAGTGTCAGATTTCTGAACCGTTTGGCCAAACCCCATGCAGTTTTATAAATTCCGCTGCATACCTACTTTTCATAAAAGTAATATAATATTTCAGAAAACAATGCCTATGAAAAGTTCAAATTTAACAATATTTAAATTATCAGTATTTTAAAAAAATCCAAGGTAAAATAACACCCGGGAAGATGGTCCAGGATGCAGCCATATGTAATTTTGTACAGTGTTCAACAATAGCATAACTACCAGAGAAAAATAAAAAGCCACTAAGTGGACAGTCCTATTTTACTGCCCTCTACTGTAAAATATGGTCACCTAAAAAACATTACGTACTTGATCTGACATAATCCCACAAGTTAGCCATTCATTCAAGACATGAAAAAAATTCTCTTTTTTGGCTGCAGTCATTGCCTTATAGAAACAGTATGGAATATAATCTGGCCTAGGTAATGAAGTTCCATCTAAATTTTTCAGAACAAAATCTAATTCAGTTAAAAAGTATGAGTTAAATGTGTATTATCCTCATCATTAATTTTCCCAGATTCCAGATTTTTGAAACATTCTGCTCAGGAGAAAACATTTTCGCCAAAATCAACAACCAATATCATAGTATGTGTTTTTTGTAGACACAACAGAACCTTGTGAAAAAGATAGAGCATTCATACAAATCATTTTTGATTTGTCTAAAAAAGGCAACATGTCCCACTTCAAGCCTTTCGGAATGTACTGTTGCTTATGTAGTAATATATTTAACCTATTAAAATTCAATGTTGCTCAGTCTTATTTCCTTCCCATTTAAGTATCAGAATTAATATTAATCAAGGATTTCTCATAAGCATCCCAAGCCATCATATATTGTCTTTTCAAAGACTGTAACAACTGATTTTTCTTAATAACAAAGACTTTTTGTGTTTAGTTTTATAAATTATCTACCCTGGGGTCCAATAACCATCAACTAATGTAAGAGAATCCACCCACAAGTGATGCAGAGCTTACTGCTATTCAGTGGTATCCATAACCCAACATTTCAACTTCTTAATACCCTTCCCCTCTAGAAATATTGAATCTGAAATAGAAAGATCCAATAATAATGCCTTATGATCTGTAGTATTTAATAGAATAAGCTTAGAGGAATATAAGAGTAGTGTAGCAGAGAGAGAAAAGTAAACAATTTCAGTGCTCAAATGTCCTGTCTTACATGTTGGTCCCATACATGGCCTTAGCAGCATATTCCCATAATTTAAAATGTCTAAAATGTTGATAACATCCTTAGAATGCTTAGAAGATCTAACATGACAATTCCAGTCACCTGCCATGATGACACAACTAGCAACTGCCACATAAGAATGGGAGTGACCATAATACTGCACTATTTTTTACCAGTAGGGGCATAAATAGCAATTCACCTGAAAATACCCACACAAGATCTACAGTCACAAATGAGAATTCAGCCCACACTACTACTAAACATCTTATAAAGAAGTAGATGGCTTAAGTAGTAATGCAATGCCTGAATAAACATCCTTCCTAAAACTCCACACCACTTCATGTCCACTTAAAAGTTATGAGTTTTCTGAATATCAGATACTAGTGGAATATCCAATAAACAACGTATCTTTGCTCCAGCATTATAACAATTTAAAAAGAAATGTCATCTATGTTTATTAATAATGCTATTAGCATTAAGACTGCATATAATGATATTATCCCTTCCATTTCTTTGAAGTTTTTCTAAGGCCTTGTCTCAGCTACCATTTACAAACACATTTCCCTATGGTAGTATTTAGCATCTTCTACCCCTTCTAGTACATTGTTACCTAATCATCACCCAACTGTTCTCCTTTACCACCATCTTCATCAATAACGTCTTCACTAACACTGTTACAAATGTTATCATCTGTTACTTTTACAACTTGTCATACCTTTGTTGAAGGTTGTGCATCAGGGCTGGCAACTCGACACGTAAAAATCTACTGCCAATCATTAGCGGACCGGAGTTCCGCTGTAGCGACCCCTAACCGGGAAAAGCCGAAAGACACAACAACTTTTACAACTTGTGAAAGTACCACATTATCGATACCTACAAAGGCTGAATGTGATTATATTGGTAGTCTTCTTTCAGTAGTTCAAAAGCTAACACTGCACTTTTCTCAGAAGCAGCAATGACAGCCTCTCCTTCAGTATCAGTGGTAGATTCTATAACATTAATGACAGTAAAGGACAGTCAAAACAAAAATGACCTGTCATATTACATTTTTTTACAATGCAAAACCTGCTTTTTAGTAGAATATCCTGTTTTTTCATACTGCAAACATTTACATGCATCAGTCTTGGTTTAAATGATGTAAAGAACCTCAGTAATAAGTTTTGGGTTACCCGCAATAAACCAATAAACTGTACTTGGAACATGCACAACTTTCACGTTTATAAAAAATAAGACGACCCATACTTCCCCAAACCCTATTCCAAAGTTTTCTGCCATCACAGATTTTTTTTAACTTCAAACACATGTTGACAATAAGACTAAAAAAAAATGTAACAACAGCAGCCTTAGTCTGTGCAGTTTAAAACTTTACAGTAATTTTCTGTTTAGCAGTCATATTCAAATCAGAAAAATCACATCCCTCCCAAGGAGCACACAATCTCTGTATTTCATAATGCTGCAAGAAATGTTTAGCAATAGTAGGGATCTCAAAAATATAGCAAAATGTGTCCTTGTCAGCGTGTATAAAGGCACAGAAACCATCAACAGATACACCCAGTGGAACCACCAGATTATCCCAGACATCATACCTGGTGATAACAATATCGGTCTTTGCCATAATTCTAATGCTGTCATACAAGGAGTAACCACCCTAGTCCATGATGAAAGCCGTTCCATGGCTTCAGCATAGTCAAAGAGTGTGAGGCATCTATACCAGACTTCTGCTTAGCCACGGGACTAGTCTCTAACTGACAAACATGAACATCCACCTTAGAATCATCTTTACGTAGGAGTGCAACTTCTCTATCTAGCACAGCAGAAATAACAAATGCAGCAATTGAGTCTGAGTCAATATATGATACATGATTTGACTCCATGAAGCCACTGCACTTGTCAAGTTCTGCCTCTTCCAGTAAACCTCACAATTTATTATCTGGCAAGCCAGTATTGCAAAGAACAGTGATCAAAACATCATAGTCTGCTCAGAAAACTTTCTCTGTTCCTTATGAACAGCCCACAAACATCCTACTGCTGATTGTAGGATTTCAGTCATATGAAAATAGTGAGGGAAGATCCCTGGTGTCCGGGCCAAATTACCCCCTGAGAAGAGACCACTAGCCTAGTGGGACTAATCCAGTCAACAAAGGATAAATTAAATAAACTTGGTTACATTAGACAGTTTCAGTAGAGATGGAATTCACACTTAATACAGTCTAATTAATATAATACCTTTAAGCTAATGGTTGGCAAAAAAAGATTTGGTCACTACCTGATTGCAAGAGATTTGTTGTCTTGATGTCATTACTCTCTGCTGAATACAAAAATAACAAGGTAAATTTAAATGCAAACATAGTGTAAACACTGATTGCATTTAACTAAAAGTTGATGTTAGGAAAGTTCTGACAAAATGTAAAACACCTATGGCTCTTTTTTTGTCTGTACCTCTACTCTTCTTCATTTATTATTTCTCCTTCTGTGAGGTCAGGTTGTGGCTGAAAGGGGTCTTTTTTCAGTCCACCTAGCTGACTAACAAAGGGAAAACAAACAGAAAGCAAATAAATAAAATTTTAAGCACTTCAAGACTTCAT
The DNA here is from genome assembly GCF_019279795.1 of Protopterus annectens. Classification (NCBI taxonomy): domain Eukaryota; kingdom Metazoa; phylum Chordata; order Ceratodontiformes; family Protopteridae; genus Protopterus; species Protopterus annectens. Next base: position 621,908,807 of record NC_056747.1, on the reverse strand, counting down.
ATGTGTAACTATGTCTGATTCATTAATGTTTTCTTCTTTATAGCTTCTTGTAGCACTGTATTTTTATGTAATACAGATAAATATTTCACTGTAACAATTCTATTTAGGCCAGTTTTTGAATGGCATTAACTTGAAATATTATTTTATGTCTTTATGTGCCGGGTAGTAATCTCTCATATCAGTGGATTGCTTTGTAAGTTGTGGTTTTCAGTTCTTCACATTATGTCACTTTTAAAATTTTATTCAGGATGAAAAGATATGTTTTAAGCTTTGATGAAGTTTGGCTGTTTGATGAATTAAAGCACTTAACTGTAATAGACTCCAGTTTTCTACTGTGGAAGTGTTTTTTTTGTTTATAGTATCAAAAATCTATATTAAAACTGGCTGAATTCTTGTTTATGTTTCTTTCAAACTATTCGGCAAAAAGCTGAATGATGTGAGTGTAATAATATCTTATTTTATCAATGTTCAGAAACTCCTACTAGATGCATATTCTAACTTTGGTACTTGAATTCTAAAGCCACTGTGTTTTGCTAGATGGACTTAACTGAAGATTCCAGAAATGTTACCTTATAGTTCAAAACCTGAATATTTTTAGTATAGCTAATAAGTCTTGAATAAATTGGTAAAATTATTTGTTCATTGTCTGAGCTTGTTTATTAGAGTTCACAGTAACATTTTTAACTCAGTAATGTACAATAAGAAGTCCTGAAGGTTTATCACAGTTTGGACTAAGTTGTAAATTTTAGTAAGTAAATTATTAGAACATTTGGCGATTGAAGATAGAGAGGGTTCAGTTTCAGCTGCTATAGAATTAGAAGAAGGACATGGTAAAGGATTAGAATAGTTGAATTAGGATACAATTTTAAAATAGAAAAAGGGTTTAAAGTCTCACCTGGTGACAAAGATTATCATTGAGTGAACTATAGATGACACCACTTCAGTAGTATTCCATCTATCCATCCATAACCCCCTTTTTCCCATTTTTGCACATGGGATTGGGGTACTCTGCCAACAATGATCATAATCTAGAGCCAATATTCATACATCCAGGTGGCTAGCCCTGCCATGGTTTGCCCTACCATTTTAAAATCATTACCATTTACATTTAATGGATTTTTATTCAGTGTAGCTGTAGAGGCCAAAATGTTAGAATTAGGGTTGTTACCTTTTCAGATGCTCAGTGTGGGACATTTTATGAAAATATGAGATTTTGTAGGACTAGCTCTACATGCCAGAGGCCTGAACATCAGTTTTTTTCTAATATAAAAGCTTATTGTTGTAGTGTTTGAGTTGCTTATGCTGTTCCATACAATATTTAGATGTTTTAGCTTCAAAATAATTGTTTTATACATCATGTATTAAAGGAAACTTATGAATTTTTTTCCTCAAAATCTCTGGACATTTGCTATTTTTCATTTTTTCCCACAGGACACAAATGCCCTTACAAGGACTATCCTTCACAGAGAGGGACAGGTTGTAACCCTATGTAGAATCCAACAAGATATTGTTTTTATCTGTAATCACATGATTACTTGACCTTGACCCAGTGTCACTTTATAACATGATATTTTGACTATGCATAATAACTAACGTATCTACTGAATTTTGCTTGAGTGTATTCGGTTGTACTGAAAAAAAAAAAACTTTTGAAATGAGACAGATGTTTACAGTTTTCTGTGAAATTACCTATTCATGCAATTCTTGAGCAATATTGAATCAACCACCAGTTCTTTTGGCTATCTCTTATTGCTTTTCCTGGTTAAACACTCTTGTTGCCTTGAGTTTAGTATCATATTAGTGTTTAACTGGATTTTCATGCTTGTGTAGCCAAAAAAAAAAGTAATTCATTACTTGACTGTTACTCAGTATGGGCTACATGCTTGCATTATCTCTTCATGCAAATTCTCTCTGTTCATATAACCTTCCCACTTCTAAGGGTTGGAATTTTCCAAGCATCTATCTTATGTTCATGATTTTCATGGACAAAAAATTAAGTCTACAGGTAAGAGTTGAATTGTATTCAGTTTGGAGATATAAAGGCCACATCTTATTTGACTGAAGAGGATGTTGTCTTTTTGACCTCAAGTGAATATTATGTCAGGTGTGCACTGAAATCAGAAACCCCCACACCATGAGTCATGGTTCTTTATGAGAAAAGTAGTAAAAAGTGCTCTGCAGGTGAGAGACAAGTAGAGTAAAGAAGATTAAGCATCTGGGAGTATTGGTCAAAAGAGAAGGTAGAGGGGATTGGGAGAGTGGCCAAACAGCTGGCATAGTAACAGTAGTACTGCAGGGATTGTATCAAACTGTGCTGGTGAAAAAAGAACCGAGTCACACACACAACCATCTGTTTGAGTCTGTTCTTCAGTTATTGTCACAAATGTTATAATAACTGAAAGTATAAGGTTATAGATACAAACAGCAGAAATGAGATTCTTTTATATAGCTGGTGGGCGTATGGTGAGGAGGTCCTCAATCTGACATTATGTTAGAGTGCAGGTCTGTCAGCTGACATAATTTGATCACCTAGTAAGGGTACACTCTGAAAACCTCCAGCCAGACATGCACTAGACAATGAAACACAAGGAGGAGGCCCTGGGGCAATTATTTCTGAAGTTATAACGTTTATCTTGCCACAAAATGTGTGGGGATAAACAGGATGTTTTGGGGGTAGCTGCTGGTAAAAGGGAAGTCTTCCCTCTCCTCAGCTTGTTACTACTTCTGCTGTCATCAAGACAAGCAATTTAAGGAATGGAGTCAAAAAGCATAATTTTATGTAGACCAATTAAAGTAAATATTGGCATTTATTCACATAGTATACACTATTATTGTTTTGTTTTTAGTTAGTCATATGTTATTTTAACAATGCATTTTTGCTGATTTGCTTTAGTGCAGTTCAGAGTGGACTTCAGTAGCTGTTTTAGTATAGGCAGCATACTTTATCTCTTGAGTGTGCTATTTATTACAAATCTGTACCATGTACTGAACAACCAATATGGACATTATCGGATTGTGCACTTAATTTTTTAACTACGGTATTTTTTCAGCTAACTGAGAGGACATTTGGATAAAACTAATATTGTTCTACCTTGTGGCAACAATGGAAACATTTTAGAAAATAGTAAAAAAACAGTGAGACCATTAATCTCTAAGTGATTCATCCAGACCACCTGGAAAGAGCATTCAGTTTTCTTCTTAGAAGATTGCACATGATAAATATAAGGCCAGCCACACTGATGTAGAGTCAATATCAGTATATGTGATGCAGGTGACCAGAGATCAAATAATTGTTCCAGCACCTAAGGAGGAATTAGGATGGAGCAACTAGCCACCATCTCTCCCACCTCAGAAAAGTGTGGGTTTTACAACTGCAGAATTGTCCTCTGGTGGACACCGAAGGACTAATTGTAGATGCACACATGTTAATTGGCCCTGTGACAGGGCAACATATAGTAAGATGGCACTGAGGAAGTGAAAGCACCACTGGACCTAGTTTTTGCATGTGCTAAACTTTCAACAAGGAGCAGGAGCAGCATGAGGAGTGAAAGTACCGATGAAGAAATCCTTGTCTGTTAAAGAAAATGGCTGCTCGATGCCTAGCACTCACATTCCATTACTCTGTCAATGAGTGTGGTCACAGAAAGGCTAATGCCCATGAAGATGGAGAGAGCTTCCTAATGGTGAAGTTTTGGTCACTCTATCAAGGAGGATGAAAATAACAAATCAATCCGTAGGCAGAGAGAGAACTGTGGAGTCCTAGAAAGTCAAGTTAGTAAGGATAAGACCAGAAGAGAAAAGGCAAACTGGAATAAACCTACTTGGGCATATGATGGCATATCAGCTGGATGGGAGTTCAATATAAAATGATAAGAGAAGTGAGATCTGTGCTCAGGGAAATAAAAAGTGGTTAAATGTTACATGCTTTTGTTGAGTCACTGATAAAGGTTAGAAAATTTTGGCAGCAGACAATGGATGTTTTTGCAATTTAACTTTAGGCTATCGATATATACAATGTTGATTTAAAGGAGGAGTGGAGAAGGTACAGAAAGAAAAACAGATTTTGTTAAAAGGTTGCCTGAAGCTCTGCATGTACATCTAGAATTGTTGCAGTACAAAGTGCTTCATCAGTATTAGGTTAATGTTAGACCATTTGCTGGACACTGGAATATATCTAAAAATATTATAGAAGTATTATGCTCAACAGCTAAGAAAACTTACTTATTTGTAGTAGGTTACCAGAAGAATACAACATCCTACTATTTATAGAGCTATCATATAACACTAGGCTGAAAAAAGTAGCTAGGGAAGAGTCAGATTGTGTATGCCTGAGATGTATCAATTAACAAAGCTTGTGTGAGTAAACAAGTAGGTGCTTACAGACTCAAAAGAAGATGGTTGGTGTTCAGTTTCCACTCAGGACAGGTTTTGTTTCAATGTTTTCAAATGAAGACCCAAAGGACTGAACACAGATATGCCTGCATAATTTTTGTTGAGACTCTCACTAAATCTTTATAGTAAAAGTTGCTTACGCGCAGCAGCACAATTTTTCGTTTAGTTGAACTAAACTTTTTACTTGGTCTAAAGCATCAGACTCCCCTCCCCAAGATCCCTCCTACTTATAACCACACATAACCCTTCTAAGGAGGGACAGATGAGAGCTAGGATGAACAGGATCTGGGACCAGCACCCTGCTGACAGCTCATGGATTTTTGTATGATGTTAGTTCTTACTGATATTATTGCATGCATTTTAGCTTTGACAGGCATCTACTAACTTCTAAGAGTCAGCAACCAAGAGAAAGTAAATCATGCACTCTCCCCTGGAGATGGGTGATCAGGTCTCTGACCACTTCCAGAAATTTTTCTAGTGAGAATATTTGGTATTCAGACTCACTTGAACCTGGGTCAATAGCATTGCACGTAGTCATTAGCTCTGTAATCAGGACTCCTTCCTCTCTATTAATGTAACTGGATTTTAGTCATTTAATTTTGATGAATGTTACTTTTTTACAGAGGAAAATGCTGTTATATAAGGTACTAATTTTTCATTTTTCAGCTCTCAGCAAGTTGACGAAGTACTCTAATTATATCCACATCCTCCCCCTGCCTGCATAGGGTTTGCCTCAGGTGGCCTGGTTTCATTGCATATCCCAAAGACATGTAAGTTAAACTGTCAAGCCTTCAAATTACCCACAGGTATTGCAGTGGTTGTGTATGACTTTGCCTGTACTCAGCTGAATGAGGGATTACTGAATACAACACAACATGAATTCACTTACATTCATTTTTTTAAACTGTTTTTTGCAGGGGCATGCTCCAAAAATCCTCAAACCAGCCAGGTTTATGTGTGCTAGTAACATGATTGTATAAGCACCAGAAAAGAAAAAGTACCAAAAAATGAAGGAATTAATATCAGTACAGACTTTAAACTACAATAGCACCAGTTCCCTATAGAAAAACAGTAATCTAAAAGTTCAACATAATCAAGCTGAACTCAAGCAAAAAGAGCCTTGTCCATCCTGCACTCAATAAATTGAGGAAAAGTCATTTCTGTGTCCTGCTATGTGCTGGTATGCCATCCAGGACTATTTCTCTGCCACACCTGTTGAATGGCAAGGCAGGCTACAGCTCTCCTGCAATTCTGGGTAAGGTAGATCAGGTACTGGAAAATGAAAAATACATACTTAAATATGTATGAAAATCATTACAAGATTAACTTGTTAGAGGTATGAACAGCAGACGTTTACAAGACTGCATGCATGGTTTAATAGAGTTTCATGTTAATGTTGGAGTTAACAAATCAGAAGGTGACATCACAATAAAAAGTAATGTAAAAAGTTTGTGATTTTTGTTCCATGCAGGCATATACACAGCATACAGGTATACATATATAACAGTTTACATGTACTTATAAAACAGAACCATCCAGAATGTAATACTTTCAATGAATTTTAATTGAAGTAGTTCAATGCAGCTACTCGCATTGTTTTAAGAGTTGCTATGATTTGCTAGCTGAAACACTGTCAAGCAAAGCTTAACACATCAGATAGTTAGATTTCTGCACCATACCTTTGGGACTCCTGCAGAAATAATTAACTTCCTACAGTAAAGTGATGAAAAATAACACTTATAAATTGACTTCTAAAATGACATTAATACCAACCTCACAGCTCTTCCAGGATTTCTGCAGAAATGTTATAACCTCAATTAAGAAATTCCCTCAAAAGACTAGCCTGATGGTTACAGTTTTACATCCTGCATTTATTAAGATGAGTGGCAACTGCATGCTAGTTTATACTGCATATCTATCCAGTGCTGTAATGTAATATTGTTCTGCAAAGTAATAAATATTGAAGTATAAACTTCCTCTTTCAGCTAAATAAAAGAAGCTCACCTTAGAGGATTAGCACTGTCATCATAAGCTTACCAAAAGATAATAAGAGTAAGGTTTACAGTTAACAAATCTCAGATTCTCAGGTCACATTTGTAGATCTGAAGGTGGCTCATATCACTGTAGGTCACTAAGCAGAGCACAGTACAACCCCAGGCAGAAGAAGTAAATATAATGGCAATCTTTGAATGCAGTGGACGTATCATACAAATAGATTGCTCTTTTTCTATGTTTATAAATAAAAACAACAAAGCAGGACAATTTTAAATGTATATAGTCTCCTTTAGTTGTTGAGGAAGATTGTTGCCTATGGAAAAATGTCTACTCAATAAGCCATCCTAAAATTAACTGACTAGAGCATCTTTTAAGAATTTTTTTATTCAAACACTTACATGCCAGAAGGGAACAACCACATTATTAAACTCCTGGTGTAATTCATGAAGTCTTCACTCCTTGGCTTTCCTTCTAGACTTATACTTGATGAATGGCTATCTTGCACTCAGGCTCTGAACCAGTGCAAGCCATCAATACTTTGCAAAAGGGTGCTTAGCTAATGACTCTTACTTTAGAAAATTCCCAGTCGTGTATAGACTACTGTACATTCTTCTTTTACTTTCTAACTGTTCGGGCTAAAATTTTTAAGGGAAACAAATGATTGTCCAGCTATGACACATACAAGACATTACCTTATTATACAACATCACCATTTTATTTTATGGTGGAATCAGGTTCATTTCTCACCAATGCTATACATTGAAGATGATTCACTGTCACATTAAAAATGTTACAGTGTACAGAAAAATATCTTGGTATCCATTGTATTTTCAAAAGGCCAGTCAATAAGCCCATGTATCAGATCTAACTTCTGCTGTTTTGAATCACTTAAGAGAGTTTAAAATGTGTAATTGTTGACTTTTTAAGTGCACTATAGTCCAGTATACAGCTGCCAGTGCTCCTGTATTTTATAGCTGCCCCAGAGTAGATCTGTCCTTCTCAGTAACCAAAAAAGTGCATAACATTGTCAGGCGCAAAAAAAATTCCATGTCCTAGAGGAGCTGTTCTCCAGCCCAACCAACAATAATGCAGATCTAAAATTGTCAAGCTCACATCTTCAGCAAATCCCATACATTGCTGCCACATCTCATCTACGTAGTAAGTCTGCTTGATCAGACAGTAATATGCTACACCATGTCTTGTTCTTCCTACTATTACAGAGACACAAACCACATCCAGCTTCCACTTATACTTCATGAGTTACTGGCCAGCCTCCTCAGTTATGCTGGACATGTATAAGTTCCCCACCCAGCTAGCAAAGTGTCCACTTATTCACATTTACAGATGGTCACTCTGCCAGTGACTGATATTTACATAGCATGTGATATGCATCATCTGCTTATTAATTATTGTAAATATACAAGTCTGATTGTGCAGCTCACATACATTCTCCACACTTCTGTTAACCTCCGCCTAAACAAAACTTAACTTCAAACCAATAAATGCTCACTGTTCACTCTATGCATGAATACAATCAACAAACAGGGTGAATTACTGAGCTAGTCATTTATAAGGATATACAGTATTAATGTGTACTACATTCTAAGCTTTCTGGATACCACATTCAGACTGACACGTATTGTTAAAATAGGCTGTTCATTTCTACCACGCAGCGCTGAGTATATCAGCTGGAACTCTGACTGTAACCTAATCATATGTAGCTTTCTGCATTTGCCTTGCTTTCTTCAGTATGCTATGTTGGTCTGCAACATCTCAAGGATTATAGGCATGGGGACTCAGGTGGAAGCAATGGCAGATTATAATAGGGGCATTTCAGGCAGCTGCCTAGGGCCCATGATATCAGAAGAGGACATTGCGCTGTCACATAACATAAGAGGCTCTTCATTTTTATCTTAATATTGTCTCCTCACTTCATGTAGAAAAGTTAGCTCGCTGACTAAATAGAGTGCAAACACTTGCACATAACCACTAGTCCTATTCCATTTATTGTTCAATGTAGTTAAAAAAATTAATAAACATACCATACTTGCAATAAACAACTTAACATCTCCTATGTGTAGTTATGCAGCTGCATTAGGCACTCAGGAGAAGTCAGTCATTCATTTCTGCATGTGAGTTCATGAGAAAACAGTTTTCTTCTGAAAGCTTTTTGTTTTGTGTATTTCTTTCAGCAGAATACACATAAGTGGTATCCTTCTGTCACCGTCTCTCTCTCTCTCTGAGCTTTGTTTATTTTGATATTTATGTTGAATAGGTATTGCAAGCAATAGCATAGCAAGACTCCTTACTTTGAAACATTATGTACACCCTCTGCAGCAGAATTACATGCAAGCAATGAAGTAGGTTCACAAATTGGTGGTAATGCCTTCCAGTTAAAATCAGTTTCAGATACAAGACCTGAATCTAGTCTCACATGTTTTGCTCGTAAATTATAGTTGGATTGAAACAAACAAAAAAAACCCCACTATTGCTTGATTAGGTACATAACACCATTGCCTGGTCCACTAGTAATTTTGCTTTATTACACCAGGCATCTAGCAGCAGATCCACAGCATTTGAAGCTGAACCAATGATGCCCACAGTTTACTTATGAACAGAATGTTTACTTGTGCAGTAAAACACAAAGTCAGTTTTGAGGTTAGACGTGGAAGTACCATGCAGTCTTTTGAGAAAGAAAAAAATGCAACAAACCTAGTAATTACTTAGTGGATGAAAACTCATCCTGTAGTACCCTTCTTTTTGATTTTCAAACAATCCTCAGTTTATTAGTTGTTTGCAAACATCTTTCTGATATTCTGATAACCTCTGAATAACAGACTTATCATAGCCACAACCCACCCAGTGGGCACAGCACAGCATCCAAACTTTACTGAGGCAAGTGTGGGAATAAAGTTTTCTGGTGTTCTGAGACTAGCTGGGCAAATCTCTTTCCATTGTTATAGTCATAAGAAACTGAAGAAGTTGCTGTGTATGTCTATCTGTATATGTATATATATATATATATATATATATATATATATATAATTATGTTTGCTTAGATAACAATTCTTGTCATTTTCTTGATTCTTCCACATAATTCTTTTTTGTTATCATTATATTCCAAATCTTCTAATGCTTCATTATATGTTCTTTTGTATTTTTCTTTCTCTACTTTTCTGATGTCATATTGCTACTGTAAAACATTTTTGTATTTTCCTTAAATATCCTCCATTCAGACCAATTATTATAAAAATGTTTTCATAGTAATATGAGCTTTCCATAACTGTATTACTAATCTAGTTTCATCATTCCATGCTTTATCATATACTGGTTTCAGAAAATTGATAGATTTGGTACCTTTATCTGTTTATTAGCAAATGGGACTAGCAAATTAAATGATGTTGGCATATTGTTGTCTCACTTAATATGTATGTTAACACAGAAAAAAAGCAGCAAAGTATTTAGCGGATGTTTTAAGCATCTTACAATGACAATACATATTACTCTCTCAGTAAAATTGGTAACTATTTCTTTTTCAAAATACAAATGAAAAAATTGGTATCATTTTAAACAGAGATTTTGCAAATAAATGGCTGGATTCAGAATGGCCATCACTAGGGGGAAACCCTAACATAGGCTGCTACTGCTGGTAGTGGCCCTTTCTGATTCGGAGAGGCCCAGTACAGTGATCTTGCGTGATCTGTATGATCATCATGGTGGGGATGACCATGCTCATCTACATGACCAAGTGCTTTCTAGAACCACTCAGCAGTATAGATGCCTTCCTGGATGTGGTTCTGGGGAGACAGCACATGGCTATTTAGCATATGCCTCCTCCCTGCAGTGTCTCATTAGCATTCATCATGACGGGGGGGGGGGGGTGGCCCTTCACTCTGCTGTACATCTTCATGTTGGAGGACCATGCAGCACTAGGTAAGGGTGCTTGATGAATAGCAAAAAGGTACATCACAGTACTTTCATAAATACATCCCACTGTGTCTGTATCAGAGGTATAGTTGCTATACTAAGCATTTAAGCTGCACACACTTTTCCCCGCACTCTGATTTTTCAAGTGTCTTTTTTTAGCAAATGAGGAGGGTACAATGTGCCACCCTTTGTAGGTACAAGTTGAGATTAAACACTGTATTGAACATCAGTAGCTTAACTCTGATGAAGGACTCCTGTTAGGTTTTACAATTACTTGCACTTTCAGCTATGCTGGTCCAATAAAAGGTAATACATCACCTCTCTGTTCCAGCATCGTTATGTTATCTCTAAGCTAGTGAGTTACTGCATCCATGTTCATTTGTCTTGGTTCAGAAACAAATCTAGTGTAGTAAGTGGAACATCTGAAATAACAGCCATGCTGAGAACTATTACTTTTTCGGTATCACTCATACTTGTTTTAACATTCCACTATTAGACAACACTTTTCACATAGAATTAACTATTATATAAATGCAGTTGTAACCCTCAAAGCAACGAGACAAACTCTTGCATTAACAAGCTAATAGCTAAGCCAAAGTATGCATCTCAGAAAAAAAAAGTTTTCAGCTTTTGGGTACACTGGTAATTATTTCCATATATTTGTTTCATTGCTTATTCTTACCACTGAGTTTTATTATTTTTTTATTGCAGGTATAATGAAAGCAGGCAACAAAGAAAGGGAAATTCAATAACTCAGTCATATCAGACTTAATGAATAACATAAAATGAAATCACAGTTTGCTGAAAATATGAATTTACTGACTCTTATTTTGCAAATTGAATGTAAATGTAGGAATGTGTGATTATGTTGGAGAAGTAATGAAGGAATATTATATTTACCAAGAAACAAAATATTTTATATAAAGCATATTCAGGCTGACTGAATGTTTTTGCGCGATACATGTATGTGGTGGTACAGAAAATATGGTTAATGTTAGGAATTAAGGCAAAAGTTTTTGTTTTGTCATGTAAGTGCATTGAAATAATGAATAAAAGTGGGGTGCTAGAAAAATGTTAAAACTGAAGCAGAGTGTGAGAAGAGTTTTTGGTGGATTTTTTTCAGCTTCCTTTTTCAGTGATTGAGTAAAGCTTCAGTGGACCTTTATGTTGCAAACGGCAATGGGTGTCATACATATGCAGTCTGTTATCAGCTGCAGGGTTTTGTGGTGAGGCCAACTGTGTGTCATAAACACTGGCCATCTATCAGTTCTATTACTGGTATTTATGTAGCCCTAGCAAATTAGTGAAAGAATGATCTGCAAGGTAAACTAGACCCTGCTAGACAGGGGTCCAGGGAAGTAAATAGTGTGGGAAGAAATAGCCAGGGAATTGTTATGGCTAGGCTTGTATAGGCCCTAGGGCCGATATCCTAGTACGAACCTATGAACCTATGCTATCTTTGTCAGGTGTTTCCTTCTTGTCATCTTGCAAAATAATAATTTCAAATTAACTTTTTATTAAAACAAAAAAACATCTTAATTGAATTATCACTTATGACATAGGCAATTATACATTTATATAAATTTTGCAAAGAAAAACAACTAGGGCCAGCTCTGAGGTTATTAACTATTACTCCAGACACAAAATATTCACAAAGAGCAAGGCGCAAAGTCCAGTGATCAAAAATGCTAGGCAGGTTAATAGTAAGTAGCAAACTTATTTGTTTAGAATACACAAAGCTTTCAAGCCAATGCCCTTCCTTAGTGTGTTACATAAACTACTATTTATATACATTTAAACTAAAACCTTCATGACACAGCCCAGTCAGAAGAAGAAAACAATTAACTGCATATTCATATTTAAAGACATAAAACACATTTTAAAGCATGAAATGTTTCCTTCGCTCTGGATCATCATTGTTCTATTAATGTTGTCAAATGTTTGCCTCCCCTCCACAAAAACACATTGGTCCATATCTATCAATTTTGTCATCACCTTTGCCATTCTTATTGCCATTATAGACATAAACACTTAATCAGCACTGTTTAGAATTGAAATGGGCCTGTATGAAGCTGGATCTGATGAGTCTTTACCAGCTTTGGGTAGTACAGCCACCACAGCTGTCTTCCCTATTTTAAATACTGTTAAACATCACCTTCCAGATCTGTATTACTTTCTTTCCTTCCAGCGTCCAAACTTCCACAGGAATACCATCTATTCCTGGAGACATTTCTGAAGATTGGTTATACATCACTATTTTTATCTCATCTCCTCTTATCCTAACTGTTGGCAATTGAGCCTCGTCTATTTCTAACCTTAGCATGTTTTTCCATGTCTTTTTCTTGATTTCCCAGTTTTTCTGCTTTATACAGATTTTCATAAAATGTCCTAAATATTTCTAATACAAATATATTGAATCACAAAGTATCATGTTACGATTATAGATGCCTGCAGGATTTTTTTGCAGGGGAGTGCAAACCCGGAGGCCAGAGCTCCAGGGTATATTTGTTTACATGTGGATAACCAAGAACTCTTGCTGTATTCCACACTGTAGTACAAAAACTGATGACATCTCTGTGGATTTACAGTGTTATGAAATAAACCTTAACAGAACTGTAATATTGAAATTGTTCATTTAAAAATTATAAAGTTTCTGGGTAGCTGTAATTTTTAAAAACAAAAACTGAACGTACTATATTGTTGTAAGTTTCGGCTTATGACTTCTATGGCCAATATCTGTTTCTGCACATACAGTTTGTGGTGTCTCTGTCTGCTCCACAAAGGCATCTGCAACAATGCCTTTCTCAGTACATAGTTAATAATTTAATAAAACTGCAATCCAATCCTCGATGTCCACTCCTAGCAGCAGAGTTGGCTCAAGATCAAATGGGGCCCTAGGCAGAGTAATAGACTGGGGTCCCCAAAAGCAGACCCTCCTGCGGCAACCCCCCTCCCCCCAGCAGCCCCCTCCCCAGCCTTTCCAGTGTTCCATTACTTGGCTATTTCTCCTATATTACCATAAACAATGTTCAAACCTGTCAGTGTGCATACTGCTTTCTTATTTACTTCTACAATGATTACAGATATTGAAATAACATAGCACAAACACTGATAGCCATTTGCTAAACAAACAATACACTCTCACAATGAAAATGGACTTAACATGAGCAGTAAACTTCTCTGCCCTTGAAACTCACATTCATTGAAATGACATTCAAACTCACATTCAAAGAAAATGCATCTGGCCAGTAAAGGATTAAATTTACCTTTGGGCTGTTTTCAAACCATAAGCTCCTTGCATACATTTTCGAGACATGCATACATGTATGTGTTCTTTAATTCACTTTCCTGATTGTATTAAATTATATTCCTTGTATAATATAGCACCACTTGTTAGAATGTGTTTTAAATGTGTAGTTTTGAACATTCTTTCAGCAAGCAAAGACACAAAACGTATGAACCAGTAATAACAAAACTACCCATTTCAGAAAATTTCAACCATAAAAGGCCACTCAGACATCTGTCATTACAATCCACCAATATCAGTCAATAAGCACAATCTCTGCAGAAGTAAAAGTCATCTGAATAATTCCACATTAAAGGCAACTGCAACTGACAGAGAGCTTGCTACTGGCAAGCAACTTTACATTTCAGTGTTTCTTCTACAAATTCAGTACCTGCTGACCATGAAGAATTAAATCGCCAATGTTACATTTAAAAAAAAATGGTAAGCTGGTAATATTCAATAGGGAATGAGTGACAAACCGACAAGTTTATAGTTGCTATGCATCTCATAGAAAAGAGGGCACATTCAGGACTGCAAAACCCCTATCCCCCCTTAAAATGCACCAAATAATCAGCAATCAAAAGGACACTGCAATACCAGCACTCCATCCGCATGGTGTGGGAGTAGAATCCACAGCCTTCTGCACTAAAGGCAATTATGCTACTAACACTGCTTTCAAATTCTACAATGCAAAGAGTGACTACCATTTAATAAACAAAACAGTTAGTTGCACATTGAAAACAGATTGCAACAGTAAACTATTCTTCCCTTGAAACTCACAATTCCGTGAAAATGCACTGAAACTCATAATTCCCTGATAATGTACTGCAACTCAAACTCACAATTCCATCAACAGTCTTGTAGTTGATGTCTTGTAGTTGATGTAGAGCATTTAGGTTTTTCCCACTGAAGCTCAAAATTTCTTCAACAATCTGGTAGTTAGACTAGAGGATTCTGGCTCCTGTCTCCACTGAAGCTCACAATTCCTTCTGCAGTCTGATAGTTAGTGTGGAGGATTCAGGCTCTTGTCTCCTGTAATCAAGCTTCAGGGTCAAACCTGATCAAGTTAATTGACTAACCTGCCCCCCACTAGATCATTATATACCATATCTCTGAACCTCTTAGCATAAGAAATCTGGACAAAGCCTAAAATACCGGAGGGCAAAGGCCTAAAAATAGGGACAGATTTTAAATATTGCTCTTACAGACTTAAAAAATTGGTAGAATAACAGGATTTGTGTTAGCATGCATTTTCTGGAGGATATGAAGTCTGAAACTCATATATATATATATATATATATATATATATATATATATATATATATATATATATAATTATTTAGTGACTTTAATCCTCTGTAAATTGCCAGAAAACCACAAATTATATGAGGAATAGGTCAAAAATATGAAGCAAAAATCTGAACAGTTGAGAGGCACCTCTCAACCTCTTGGTGCAATAAATCTGGACAAAGCCTAAAATAATGGGGATACAGTGGCCCAAAAATAGGGATAGATTTTAAATATTGCTCATTTTAACTTAGTTGCTAGAATAACAGGATTTGTGTTAGCATACATTTTCTGAGGGATATGAAGTCAAACTCCTATATATGTCATTACATAGTGACTTCAATCCTCCATAAATTGCCAGAAAATCACAAGTTTTATGATAGACCAAATCTATGAGGCTAAATCTGGACACTTGTGAGGTATTTAAAAAAATACACACACACACACACACACACACACACACACACACACACACACACACACACACACACACACACACCTTCTCTCTTATCGGAAATGCTATTTTAAATTCCATGCGCAAGTGTGGAATGACTTTACATCCGCGGTGGTGTGCATGCGATGAGTTTGATATACTAGATCACCAGAGTGCAATTTGCTGGGTAAATGGTAGATTTCTTCAAACTGGAGAGCTTGGAGTTCTCTAGTTTAAATAATGGAAGCACTGAGTAGCAATGTCGCAATTTTTTTTTGAAGTCAAAATCCACAGGCACCCATGGTTACAATACAAACATAAGAGTGAAAAAATGTTGCAATGAGAAAAACATAGAACATATGTTTCTTAGCAGGGTGCAATGAAAATAACTTCTGCTTCTGAGAAGCTTGTTACCATCCGGCTCCATCTTATGGCTATTTTAGGTTTTCTTAAATATTCATGATCATAGTCTACATTTGTTAAATTGTATTTTTAGCAGAGAATTTTATTATAGATCATTTGTTGCAATGTATTTATTAATTTTCATGTCTAACACTTCATTTTGACAGTGTTTTTTCAATACAACAAAAGACTGGAAAACACTCAACCTGCATATCAGTGTAAAGTGCTGAACGCTGTGGCTGGAGGGAGAAGGGGCATTGTAGACAATACCCGGATGATATTATTGTTATTTTGTTGTTTGCATTCAGAAATGCTTTTATTCAAAGAGTTGCTATAATTGTAATTCTGTTTCATGAATGCAGGGTAGGTTCAGTTGACAGTTCTGTGAATGTACTTTATATTTAAAAACAGTGATTGTGAAAAACTTTAATGATTTTTTTTGGGGGGAAGAGTTTGTCCCCACATCCCCATACAGAGAATTGTGCCACATGTCCTCTTGCTACTACCATAATCATCTCAGAGTTTAGTGCACTTTAGCAGTATGAAAACATTTTCCTTTTCACAGCCCACCGGTTTAAGCACCATATGCAGGATTTGAAGTACTTCACTTTCCTGTCTCTTGACTATTCAGAAGGTTACCTCCATTTAGGTGCAGTGTATATTATTTGTGGTAATACCTCTCCATACACATACGTACCTATACTTGGCACTTCATTCCTAATCCACTTCAACAACAATGTTGCCCATATCATAGGACCATACTAAGTTGATAAGTAGAGAGATCTCCCCTAAAAACACTCTTCTTCCCAGTTTAATTAAATACTTTAACCTGAGTCCCATGCGTCTTCCTACTGTCTTCTTCCATCTTCTTAAAACCTCATCTCTTCTGCAGTCTATCATATTTCTACTCAAACCACCTTTGCCAACATAAACATAACCTTTTCATCTAATTATGGGTCATACCTTTAGGACATTCTCCCAGTCTACCCACTTTCCATGCTTTAGCTATTAATCTCCTAACATCCCGTGCTGCTATCTGCAGCTCTACTCTGTCTGCGTTAGTTATCACAGATCACCTTGCCCTACCCAAACAAAGCTCCTATCAAACCTCAATCTATTTCTTAAAATACAGCTCTACTCTGTCTGCATTAGTTATCACAGATCACCTTGCCCTACCCAAACAAAGCTCCTATCAAACCTCAATCTATTTCTTAAATAGCTTACTGTAAATTGTAACTGCCTGCAACTATACTCTGTTCACCTCTTGAAAATTCCACGTTATCCTTCCCACACTGGCAACAACATGCCTTCAGCCCCATCCTTCCTTATAAATTGTCATGAGAGTTCTATACCATCAGTGAATCAAGTACCAATATGCATTGCCTATTGGATCAAACAATCTCCACACCTAGGCAATTTTCCAAAACAACCTGCCTACCTCTCAGTCACCACCACCACCACCACCAAATATCTGTAATATAGCCAGTCTTCTCCACTCACTCCAAATTTCTTCTGCAATGTATTGAAATCACTTCATCTCCTCTCTTCCACTCTCATGAAAATCCCATAGAGTCCTCACTGTTATCAGCTTCCCTCACCTTATAACCATCACCTCTCTTGGCATGCATCTTGCCATACTTTTCAGTCTCCTTCCCTCACAATCTCCTACCAGAACCCCCTTCCACTTCAGTGAACATGTTTACTTTTCTTGTCTTCTACTCACTAGACACAGTCTAACCCTCCATCTCTTTGCCCTCTCGGTCACTAATCCGTAGTTATAGCTGTCAAGTACCTCCTAAAATATGGAGTACACACAACTGTTTTTTTTAATTGCTGAATTCATACACCTGTATTTTCTCTTAATTCTTTCCTCCTCACAAAGTATCTGAGGCCATATTTTAAAATATTTAAATGATACATTTCTAACCACTCCTGACTTACAAAAAGATTTTGTTATATTGAATGTCACCAGAGTGTAGGTTCCCTCTAATAAAGATTAACAATCCAGCTACCCCAGACTCGAATGAGTGTAGTTAGCAGCTAGTGGTTTAGTCAATTTCTTTCACCTGAAGTTTGTCAAAACCACATCATCTTGGATTGTGCAAACTGGAGGTGCATAGGACAGTAGGGTTCTTGACTTTTCACCATGGTTGGATGACTATGGAGCTGGTATCTATAAGTAAGTGGTGTTATTTTGCCGACTTCCAAAAAAAGTATTTTTTTTCTTTTTCAGGGGGTTCTGAATTATATCTCATCAGAGCCTGTGTTTCCCTTCTTCTTTATGTGTGGGAGGGCAGGTACTTTTGGGTGGGAGATTGTCATAATGGTTAAGGTGTTTACCTTACAAATAAAAGGTGCAGGGTTTGATTCTCACATGGGGTAATTGGCTAGGCTTAAAGTGGTCCACAAGGACAGTTAGCCTAGTACTAATCTATGAACCTATGAATCTATGAACCTTTGTGTCACAATCAGTAAAGCGTAACTCCTAGTAAAATGAACCAACTGAGCATTGATAAACCTTACTATACCTGAGTTTAATCATTCTACCCATTTTAAAATCTGTTACCAGAAAATGGACTCTTAATATTTGCCTGCTACATAATTAATGAAATGATGTGACTCAGTTTCATGAATGTGAAACTGTTCCAGACAGAACAAAGAATACATTTCAGAAGTGCTTCCCAAAATAGAGAAATTGGCTTTCCAACTTGGCATCTCCCCACTTGTAGAATAGCCTACAGGCCTCTTTTGATAATGCCTGTTGCTATTCCCCTAATTACAGGTTGGAGTGCTTGTTTCACAGTGTACCTATGATCAAATGAGTAATTGCCAATATTGCAGTGCTCCGTGTTTCTCTATTATTAGTGCAAGACCTTATATTGCAGGTCCCAACAATAAAAATTAAACTATGATTTATGCAAATGATACTGAATGCTGACACTTGCTGCTACACTTTTTAAGATTTTTTTTGTAAAATTCAGCATCACCCACTGCTCTGCCCCCATTTAGGGGATTACCCCACCCACAGCCCTTTTACTTATATATCCTAACTCTGAGATATCTCTACTTTGGAGAAGGGAGATTGCTCCAAGATAAATAATTTCATTGATTGCATATATTCCCGATTCATAATTTCATTGATTGCATACATTCCCTTAAACATACTTTAAGTTTTGCTGTTTCTGAGATCGCTCTTAGGATCCTTAGATTTTCAGTGTGCATCTTTTTTGCTTTATCTTGCATTTTTGCAGCTTCCCATGGTTCTTAATGTACTGTACTGTGAATAATAGTTTACAGACTTGCTTATTGTTTTGTACATCACCTGTAACTAGTTATTGTCCAGTCTTGTTTTTACTGAGGTTGAATTGATTGTTTTCTGCATAATCTTTTACTAATAAGTTGTTGCCCAGTATTTTTCTTTCTTTTTTTTTTTTTTTGCTGTTAGGCAGAATTCATAGTGTATGATTTGCAAAACGTTTATATGTGTACCTTTCGTGCTGCGATGTTAAGTTGGAAGACAAAACTAAAAGTTGACTGTCAAGTAGTTAATAATTTGATCAAAGCTAAATGTTATTGGAGGCAAATAAATGAATTTTTGAACATTAAAGTATGAATATGTCAGAAAAGAATAATGTAATGTCTGAGTTTTTTTACATCTTCTGTCTTTTTCTAATACATATCAAGTACCTGCTGAAATTCTGAGGAAAGTAACCACGATCATTAGAACAGTAGAAGTTGAAGTGCAATTGTCTAAGGAATATACAGTTAAGTCCAGGGCCAAGGCATCTCATACTGTTCCTCCCTGCAGACTGATCTCAGAGTTAGTATTTATAATTTATTTATTTATTTCATTCGTTAACCAGGTAGTGTCTGACTGGGCTAGGAGCCCATTTTCAGCAGAGACCCAGGGAGAAAAGCTCCAACATATAACAATTAACAAATAAAGAAGGGAAGTACAAGACATATTGCAGGTGGTACAGGAGTAGCTAAGAAGCTAATTACAAACATAGTACAGAAACATATATTCAAAGCATTAGACTTTAGAAAGAGTCACAATATTTGGCAAGAGGGGAGCCACTGAAATTTCAGCAAACAATTGCTGCTAGTTAAATACAGTGACTACATATAAGTAAAATATATATTTTATTCCCAGTTATTATTGTATGTCCAATTGTGAGCAAATGTTCGAGGGAAACCTACTACCAATAGAGCAGGAAAGAGCATACCTCCCAACCGTACTGAATTACTCAGTTTTTACCTGGTTTTGGGGTCCAAATAATGGGGTGCCATGATTCCCAGAGTGGTACCCCTTCATTTCCATTTTTTTCCACTCTGTTTATTTTTTCATTTGTACGCTGATGTCATCACTTGTGGGATGACGCAAGTGCCATCTGGGCTATCAGCCTATCGGAATTGAGCTCAAGGGCTCACATGCACCATCGATTCACAACTTTCATATATATTTTTTTTTCATTCCAGTTCCACTGTGATGTGATGCACTGCACAGGCTACGCACACGCAACTCAATGTAGCTTCATAGTCATGGTGTGCCCACTTGAAGCTTTTGAATGGAATCAGTTCTGAGTGCAAGAATTCCATTAGACCTCTACAGCTCCTACTTAACTACAAGAATAAGGCAGCTCCAACTACACCCTGTGAGACACACACACATCTTAGTCTGTATAGTGTAAAAAGTGACGAAGAGTAGAGAACATCTCAAGCGGCTGGTCGTCAGGTCTTAAACCCGACTGTTTGAGAGGAAAAAGTAAACTGCTAGCAACTAGGGTTAGCTTCCTGACAGAAAAAGAAGTACCCAGCCCATCAAAAAAGTCTTTCTAAGGACTAAACAATCTTCTATAAAAGTTGGTGCAACAGCACTCTGTGTTTCTCAGCATCACAGAATGAAGTGAAAGAGGACAAAGAACCAGTCATCGAGCTGTTTGTGAAGGTAGGTGGTGTGTCAGGGTACAATGGGAATTAAACCAGTTTGTTTTTTTATGAGGAGATATCTAAGCAGGATAATTTGTTTATGCTAGGTAAAGGGGGTATGTAGCTCCATGGAAACTGAACAGTTATTTAATAGACTTACCTACATGTGCATATGCTGCCAAGTGTTAGTTGGACATACTGTGTATGTGTTTTGGGGGAGGGGTGGCATTATCAAATTATTGTTGATGTCGATGTTGGCGAGGTCTGCTGGACTGTATGTATACAGTACACCTTCAATGCTGTTTTGTTTCTCAGACCCAAATGTCTTTCATCTCAATTTCCCAAAAGAAAGTGATGTTGCTGACTTAATGAACTTTAATTGAACAAAAACTGACAGGCTATGATGCTGTCTATGGGACAGAAACTTCATTTATGTTCTCCGCTGTATTTCAGCATTTTTTTTCCTCCCCTTTTTGACATTACTTTGGGTAAGCTGATGAAAATGCCACAGTGAATCAGATTTTCTGTTGGTATGGCTTCTTAACTTCACTTTCTTTGGGGAACACGGCTTCTTAACTTCACTTTCTTTGGGGAACGCCCATGTTGTTATTGAGCAAAAAAGAATAAAGTACAATCTTAAACCTAGCAGACCATCATACACAGGGTTTTACATTTGGAGAGAGTGAGTTGGCCAGTGATGAATGCCCTTAGTTAGAGCTGAAGTAAGACTGAACAAAAGGAGCAGCAGGCTGATGCACAAATTTATTTTCAGATAAAGTTAGTTACTGTACTTTATTCAGAATGATTTCCCCATTAATTTTCTGTGATGTATACATGGTAAAATGTTCATGTAAATAACACGTATAATGAGGGATGAGATTTTTGGGACTGTGCACCAACTTCCTTCCCTTATTATTGGCTTTGTCCAGGTTTTTTTTTGTGCTAAGAGGTTGAGAAGTATGGTGAGAAGTGAGAACTGAATTCACTAAATGATAGCCATTTAAGTTTCAGTCTTCCTATCTTTCAGGAAACAAACTGCTGATTTGGCATAGCGGTATTTTACTCTGACTGTAGTGCACAGGGTCGTGGTTTCAAGACTTGCCAGTAAAATGCACGGTGGTAGCACATTTTATTCTAGCAACTTTCCAAAATTATACAACCAATGTTTAGAATGTCTCCCTGGTTTTTGTCCCCCCCCAAAAAAAAAACTGATATTGAAAATAAGTGCAAGAAGCTGTGCAAGAAGCCTATGGCTTACACTACTGTCATTCTATTTATATATTTTATATATATATATATATATATATATATATATATATATATATATGGGTCCCCTTCACATGGTCGACAGTTCATTTGATCGACAGTTATTTGGTCGACAATTCATATGGTCGACAGGCAGATTTGCCCCCCTCCCCAATGTTGTGCGACCCTGGAGTTGATATATATATAGTTAAGGGGGGTAGGGGGCGTGGGGGCGAAGCCCCCCACATAAAACTGCTTGTCGATCAAATGAATGTCGATCAAATGAACTGTCGACCATGTGAAGTAGACCCATATATATATATATATATATATATATATATATATATATATATATATACATATATATACATATATATATATATTGTGTGGGTATGGATTGGAAGTAGACTTTTATGATGGAAATGTTCTGACTTGGGCAGTTTTGTCATTGTTGGTTCATGCATTTTGCTTCATTGCCTACAAGAAAAATGTTCAAACAAATTAAAAATGTGCTCTGTCTAGCAAGTGTGCTGTATTTTACAAGAAATATATTTTAATAAAGTCAGGAAGGTGTATCAAAGAACACATATATGTTTTTTGTTTTGTGTGCAAGGGGCCAATGATTTGAAAACAGCCCAAAAGTAATCTTTATCCACCACTGGCCAGATGCATTTTCTTTGGATGTGGTATGGGTTTCAGTGCTGTTTTAATGAATGTGAGTTTCAAGGGCAGAGATGTTTTAATGCCAAGTCTATTTTCATTGTGAGATAGTATTGCTTTGTTTATCAGATGTCTATTAGTGTTTGTGCATTGTGCTGTAAAGTGTAAAAATAAAATCCAAATAATCATTGTAGAAGTAAAGTAGTATGCACATATTAGTGTTTATGGTAACTGGGGAGAAATAGCCAGATAATGGGACATTAGAATGGCTGCATGGGGAGTGTGGTGCCATATTTTAGTTGTCTCTTCTTCAGTTTGCATTTGAAAGTTGGTATCCCACAATTCCATTGGAGTGGGTGGGATTACGTAATTATGTATGCAAATTTTATGTTAAACCAGCTTACAGACTTGTACCTATTTTTCATGGGCCTTATCCAGATTTTTGATGATTCCAGGTTGAGATGTATGGTTGAGAGTAGTACTTTCATGTGTGTGAATACAGTATAAGGGCTAATGTTATGGGAGGGTGCAAAGGTGAGGGATGCTAGGAAGTTAAACTGGTAAAATTCGACAACTTCATCACCAAGAACTGAAACAGCAACCAGAATGCCACAACACAGTTTAATATAACAGTAAGTGATTTGTTTCAGTTCTATGAACAAAACTTCATCAGACAAAGACTATCACAAATAACATTTCATTAAATAGGTTTAATAAATCACAGTTACAAAATTTCCCCTTCCCTTAAAGGTATGAGCTCCTAAATAACATGGAACCCCCTCAAATACAAATATAAAACAATGTATATAAAAATATATATACAAGAATAAAATGTATAAATTTAAAACCTCTACAATCGTATATTTCAGCTATATATTGTTGCAAGAAATCATCTTAACAAGCTCCTTAATTTTAAAACACAAGCTAAAGAGCTTGCATCATTTAAACCGGGTTGACTATATGTATTCAATTTTATCTGCCATAAAAACTCTTGTAGTTCCACTTTTAATGATGTCGGACCTCCCCCCCCCGATATTGGATTCAACTTGATCAATGATACGAAAGGTGAATCTATGCCCAGGACACATTTTTACATGCCTTGCTAGAGCATTCTCAGTTTTCTGTTTTCTACTGTTATAAATATGTTCGTATACCCTCTCTTTAAACTTGCGTTCAATCTTACCAATCTAAAAACATGTCCAAGATTTGCAAGTGATGAGATATACTACACTTTTTGAGCTGCAATTAAACATCCTAATACATGTAAACGTTCTCGCTTGTATTATATATGTAGCCCCCACGTCCATATATCTACAGTAGGGGCATGCTTTGCATCTAAACATCCCTATGCTACGTGATGTTTTTTTTCTTTTTTCATTCTAGGATATTCTTTAAGTTTAGACCTCTCTTGAAAATCATCCTTGGTTTTAATTCCACTATATGTCTCAAATTTTCATCTGAAATTATTAAGTCCCAGTTCTTATTAATAATTTGGCTAATGACCCATGCGTCCATACTAAAGGGTGTGATAAATGTCAAACCATAGTTTCTTTTTACTTCATTCACACTTGCCATAACCCTTTCTTCACTACCCTGGTTGCTACTATTTTCTTGGGACAGGATGGCTTTAAAGGACCCATGCATTCTTTTCAGTTGCACTTCATTCAATAATTCATCCACCAAGTTCACCGGGTACCCACGTCTTAAAAACATTTCTTTTAATAAGCAGCATTCATTCCAGAATTCATTATCATCCGAGACCATTCTTGCAACTCTCACAAACTGGTCTTTTCTGATATAATGGATGGGCACTGGAAAAATGCAAAAAATTATTTGTTTATTTCTTGCAACAATATATAGCTGAAATATACATTTGTAGAGGTTTTACATTTGTACATTTTATGCATTTTATGCTTGCATATATATTTTTAGACATTTTTTTTATATTTGTATTGGGGGGGGGTTTCATATTATTTAGGAGTGCATACCTTTAAGGGAAGTGGAGTTTTTGTAATTGAAGACATCATGTGATTTATTGAGCCTATTTACTGTAATTTGTGATAGTCTTTGTCTGGTGAAGTTTTGGTCATAGAACTGAAATGAAATTGCTTCCTGTTATATTAAACTGTGTTGTGGCATTCTGGTTGCTGTTTCAATTCTTGGTGAGGATGCTAGGAAGTTTTTAGCCTGGATTGTGGCAGGAGCAGAGCCAATGATTTGCTA
Source organism: Protopterus annectens (assembly GCF_019279795.1). Lineage (NCBI taxonomy): Eukaryota > Metazoa > Chordata > Ceratodontiformes > Protopteridae > Protopterus > Protopterus annectens. The sequence goes on along the minus strand of NC_056747.1, from coordinate 621,884,028 downwards.
AGTAGTCCTTTAGGAGTTTTTGAACTCCTGACTGTTTGGGTTTTTAGTGATGAGTTGAGGAAGTGTGTTCCATAGCTTGGCAATTTTGTAGGCGCAGAGGGAGTCAGCATGAAGGATGTGGGAGTGGGTAGCTTGTAGCATAAGTTTTTCTGATGATCTGAGGGGTCTGACATTAATGCTTGGTTGTACTAGGTTAGCAAAAGCAGGGTGTTTGTTGTGGGTTGGTGGACAATTTTATGGACTATGGTGAGTTAATTGAGGGATAAGAGGTAAGGGAGTTCAAGCCAATTTAGTTGAGAGAGAACTGAGCAATGATGAGTCCTATATGGGTGACTGGTGGCAAATTTGGCTATTCTGTTGTAACAGGTTTCTAGATTATTGAGGTCAACCTTATGCAGATTGGTGAAACTGTGAGAGTCAAGAGCAGGTGAGACTGGGCAGTGGCCAGCCTAGTGCTATGAGTTAGGAATGTTTTTTCCCAGTAGAGTGCACCTAATTTTGTCTGCACATTTTTGATTGTCAGTGAAATATGTTGTTTATCAAATTTTAGATGATCATCAATTGTCACACCTAGGAGTTTAGTTTAGTTAGTGGGAACTAACTTGGTGCCATCGTGCTAGAGGATTGAAAGTGGAGACTGGCAAGGATTGGATTTCTTATTACTGAATACTATAATCTTGGTTTTGTTTGGGTTTAGAATAAGTTAATGTTCAGCGAGGTGTTTTTCTGTTTTGTAAGGAAGACTGCATTTTTATTTGAAGTTCTTCGGGAGATGAGGCTGTGTAGATAAGTATAGAGTCATCAGCATATTGAACAATTGAGGCATGACTAGTTGTAGAGTTGAGGTGATTTGTAAATATGCTAAAGAGGAGAAGGCCCAGTATGGAGCCTTGAGGTATGCCTACAGAGATGGGGAGAAGGGGGAAACAATTGTTTTCACATTTAGTAGCTTGCTGACTATTGGAAAGATAACTCTTGAACCAGGTCAGGGATGTGGACTCTAGACCATAGGATGAAAGCTTGTTTAATAGTAGCTGGTGGGAAACCGTGTCAAAAGCTTTGGGCATATTGAGAAAGATAGAGGAGACAAATTGTCCTTCATTTAATAGATGATGAATGGTGTTGGTGTTAGTGAAAGATAATAGGGTAGTGCTGGTTCTATGTTTAGGCCTAAAGCCGTGCTGGGAACTGGATAATAGGTTGTGATTGAGGAGTTGATTGTGAATGCACTTTTCTAGTATTTTCGCAAGGGGAGAAAGGATGGCTGTGGGACAGTAGTTTGTAAGTTCTTTAGATGGTCCACCTTTGTGGAGGGGAATGATATGGGATATTTCCATAGAGTTGGTACGTATTATTCTGAAATGGATCAGTTAATCAGGATAGATATGGGGTAGGCAATATAGGGAGCTGCGATTTTTAGAAATTCATTTGGGAGTAGGTCAGCTGCAACACAGCAGGTTTTAAGCTTGGTTAGAAGTGTTTTTATGTAGCTAGTTTGGATGGGTGTAAAAGTGAAGTGGGTGGGATGATCTAGAGTTGGAGAGGGGAGGGCAAGAGCTTTGTTAGGTTGGTCACCTAGCAGAGTGGTAATAGTATTAATAAAATAGCAGTTGAATTGCGTAGCAATTGGGTCAGTGTTGTCTGAGGAGGTTGAGGTTGAGGAGTGGTCGGGATTGAGGAGATAGTTGATGATTTGCCAGAATTTTTGGGGGTTGTTTTGGTGTGATTGTTGACAGGTCAGGAAGTAATCTTGTTTGTCTTTCCTGATTTATTTTTTAGCTAGACGTCTAAGCTGTTGATAGTTAAAGAGGCTTGATTTGTTTCTGGTAGTATGGTAACTAGCCCATGCCCTGTCTCTCTGCTTTAGTAACAGCTAGGTGTCTGTTGTTAGGTAGGGCAGGGGTTTGGCTTTTGAGTGAATTTTCCTAATGGGAGCGAGATTATTAAGTATCCTAAGGAAGATATTGTTGAAGTATTGTACTGCCATATCTAATTGGACGTTTTTGAGTGCAGCCCAATTGCATTGTTGTAGCAGTTGATTGAATAATTAGGGGGAGAAGTTTTTCTGCTACGGATGTATTTGTAAGTGATGTTGCATTGGGTATGGACACATTTTCTATATAGGAAGGTTGGAGTATGGTCACTGAGGGTATCAAGGAGACATCCTGCTAAGTAACCAAGGTTGGGCTTAGTTAAAATCCAGTCTAATGTAGACTGTTTTTTTGGAATGTTTGTCACTGCAGGTGGGACAGGTTATGGTTTGGATGAAGTTAAATTGATTTAGAAAATTGGTGGGGATGTTGGATGTGCAATAGTGCTAGTCAAGGTTGAAGTCACCTACAATGATAGCTTCCTGGTTGAAATTGCTAGATGTCCTGGCTAGTAGACTTTCTATGGTGTGTAGGTTGTTATCAGGAGGGAGATAGGTGACTATGATTATTGATTTGTTTGGGTTGATGTCTAAGCGGGCAGTTGGGATTTCTGGGTTTCAGGGTGTCCTTGAATATAATGGCTATTCCACCACCTCTTTTATTTAATCTGTTTAGTCTAATGATGTTATAACCAGATGTGATGACTTCTGTGTCTTTGGGGCTTTAACCACATTTCTGTGATTGGGTTCCTATCAGCAGACTGAAGACGCATGTTTTCGAATGCGTCTTGGTCGAACTGACAAAATCAAAACTGCAAAATATCGAGGCAGCATGTAAGCAAATTCTTTCCCTGGGAAAGAATTTGCTTGGCTGCTTTGGTACTTTGCCATTTTCGGCACTGTAGTGCGGTCTCGGTATATTTAAGTAGGGGGGTGAGGGGGATACAGCCTCCCACGTCGGTGGGTGTGGGGGGCGAAGCCCCCCACTTAATCTCATGTTTTAATGTGCTTACTTTTTTTTTTTTTGGTTGGAACAGTGATTTTTTTCTCCTTGGAAAAAAATCGCTGTTCTGACAGTTCTGTTTTGTAAGCTTTTACTTACATGGGTTCGATTAATCACCGTTCACTTACCTAAGCATTTGGTGATCTAATATAGACCCCTGTGATCACAGCTATGTTTGGAGAGTAGGTGGCTAGGGCTGCATTGAAACCACTAGCCTTTTTGATTATGCTATGGAAATTTAAGTTGGTTTTGAGTAGGTCTTAATTAGAGGTGTTGGGTAGAGGGGAGGGGGTAGAGGTGGGAGTGGCTTGATGAATTAATGGGGATTGTTGGGTTGACAGGTGGGGGAGAAAAGTGGCTGGGTGAGTGGTTGTTGTTGGGTCCTGGGTTGGGGTGGATGTCAACATGGAGTTTATTTTGTTTTAGAGAGTGGAATAGAATGAGTCTAAGTTTGATAACTTGTGGTAACTTACAGAAGGGGACTTTGGGTTTTGAATGTGTATATGTTTGAAGGGCTGGAGTGGTGTGAATGCAGTAGTTAAAGTTGTGGGCTAATGTTGGTGAAAGAGTGGGTGTTAGGGGAGTGGTAGCATACAGAGAGTGTAGGTGAGTGAAAGTGATTGCTATGGTATGAACTGAGGGAGGTGAAGTGTAGGTTAGGTAAAGGAGGAGCAGTAGGGGTAGTTTGGATACTATTGAGTAGTTGAGGTGTATGGTGGAGGTTAGGCAGTTGAGCAGTAGAGTTGAGTGCAGGTGGGGTTGGATAGGATTGACTGAATGAGATGACTATGGTAGGACAGGGTGGGGTTGGATGGGGTGGGTGAGTGGTGTAGATGACAGGAGTGGATAGGCTGTTGGGGATTGAGTGTGATTTGGCTCGCTATAAATCTAGTGAAAGTGGGGGTTGGTGGGAATGGGAGTAAGGGAGCGGAATGAGTCTGAGTGGAGCAAATAAATGGAGTGGGTTGCACCAAGTCCACGAGGCAGAGCAATGCCAGAATTCCACAAAAAACAATCAGTAGGAGGCATTCATTCAACAGATCAGTGAGAGCCTGTACCAAGTAAAATGGTGATAATGTATGGGACCTTGACCTGTATTTTTGCACTGAAGAATGGCAGCTTACATAGAAAAGTAAACCTTATATGCTCTCACTTTTTTTTTTTTTTTAATAGTTGGGGTCTGGGGGACCGCAGTCTTTCTTGTCAAGGAGTATAGGATGGCAAAACCCTTTTTTAATTTCTCCAAGTATTTTGGGTTTCTAATACCATAACAGGAGTGGACCCCATTCCTAAGTGAAAATATGGTAAAAGCTCCTGAAGTTAGTATTGTTTCAGTCTTTGATGTCAGCCAGAAGTGCTCTTCGCAGCACCTGCAATGTATGCATTAAGGACTCTTCCTGCAATTCATATGGGTTACATGTATCCATAACGTATCTAAGTATGATTGTAAATTCTTTTTTATAAGATCCAGTCCTCCTACTACTATTGGAACTGCCAGGGTATCCTTCCATATTACCCTCATCTCTGGCTGCAGATCCTGGTATTTTATGACTTTGTGTCTTTTTGTACATAAGACACCGTAGTCAATGGGAGTAGAAACTTCAATGATCAATGCTACTTTTGTCTTTTTTTCATGGACAAAGCCCCTATAAAAACATTTCAGTGGTATAACAGACTTTTGACATTCACTGTATTTTTAATCACAAGTTATATTTTGAGATATGGGTCCTACAGAATTGTGGAGCCTTATATATATATATATATATATATATATATATATATATATATATATATATATATATATCTATATGTGTATGTGTGTGTGTAGACACACACATACTCAATAAAGAAGCAGACAAACTAGTCCCTATTCAGAATAACAAATTGCAGCATGCTTTTCTTGCACTGTAAACTAAAGAATGTAACTAAGATATGTTATCCACAGTGTAATGTAGTTTGTTGCAGATACTAAAAGGACCTTAAATCTATAATTAAACTACATGTGCCCTTATTGACTTACCATACTAACTCTGAAGTCACAAGTTGTTGGAATAAAAGACTATTTTTGCTGGAAAAAACAACATTTTCTCTTAACTTTAATGTAATGCAACCTCACATTTATATAGCAAGGGTGGTGTGGCATAGTTCTCCTGCAAAATACCTTTAGATTGTGTATTTTGATTTATTTATGTAGTCACAGATTAATTCAAAAATATATTATCAATACTATAATTATTAAATGGTGTGTGTTTATGAATTAATATTTCTCTCTCTAGATATATGCAGCTGTATGACTGATCACCATTTCTGAGTCAGCCCTTTTGCAGTTGCCAAATGTTGACAAAAAAACATTAAACTGATATTGATTTTACAGTTATGTAAAATATGTGTATCAAGTGATTAATTTATGAAAAATACGTTTTGAAAAACCTAATAAACATATCACAAAAACAGAGCTTGGGGTCTTGATATTATGACTGAAAAGTATACATTGCTGCCTTTTGAATTAGGAGCAAGGGGAACTAATATATTGGAAGGCATTTTTCCTGCTGATTCTTGCATCAGGAAAATGAATATATGGACCTACAGATTTACAGGGGAAGCCTTACCCATAGAACAGATCTTGCATTCCTTTCTAAAGTTGCATCCATTTCTGAATTCAGGAAATCAAGGCTGTTGCTTTATTTTACAGATATTAGTTGATAACTTTATTATTGCATAGGAAGAAGGTACGATGAGAAATTCATAATTCTGTATTTCTTTGTGAAGGACAGAGAAGAGTAAAGGCTCTGTCTAGATAAAAAGCGTATTGTATACGTCTATCACAACATGGAAAATCTATGTCATGGATAGTAAATGCTCACTCATACAGGGCTGTTACTGCCTTTCTTGAGTTTCATTGACTTTTGTCTTTGAGGGACATTTATTTATTTTATTTTATTTTACATTTGTTTACTGGGATGGTCCACTGGGCTCAAAAAAGCCTCTTTTCAGTGGAGGCCCAGGGAGAAAAGCTCCATATTCAGAAGAAAGATACCATAAAGCTACAATAAAAAAATGGCATAGGTACACATGTCGATAAGCATAAAACTTCTAGAAAGAGAGTGAACTATATTTACAACTTATGTAACCATGCTTCATATACATAAAATCTTGAAATCCGGAATGTAACAAGTAGGTACTGCACTGACTGTATGTCAGTAACAAAAATTTTAATGTACAATTTGTGGAAGAGTTTACATCTTAAATAACCATATTCAGAATTTTGATGAGTAGGTAAAAAAAAGGTTTGACTAGACAGGAAGTGAAACATTTTCCTTCCATTTGAGTCTAGCAAATAGAGTAAGAGTTAGGAAGCAGCATTAGTAATACAAAAAGTAGAGGAGGCATGCAATATGAATTGATAGGGATGAAAAATGGTAGGGTGAGTCTAAGTGTAAGACATTATGAGCTTAGAGTTCTACAGCAGTGGAGTCTTATTAATAGACAAAAAATAGAACTGTAGAGCAGGTGTAGTGAAACTACCCAGGCATTATTGGCAAATAAATAGCTGAGAGTAATACAATACTATAGTCTAGTGATAGACAAAGAACAGGTGTAGTAAAAACTGGAAGCTTGTTGGAACATGGAGAGGGTGAGCGGGTAGGGGGGTATAGGTATGGAACAGAGGATAGGGTAGTGAGAGGACAGAGAGGGTGAAAATCTGTTAGAATAATGAATAAGGGCTAGTGAGTGAGACAGAGGGTGAAAAAAGGAGCTAAGAGAGGAGGGCTAGATCATCCAGGGTTGGTACAGGAGCAGAGCCAATTGTTGGTGAGGTGTTATGTCAGTAGTGTTTTAAACGTTGGCGTGTTGTTAATATTGATGATTGTTTGGAGTATGGAGTTCCAGATTTTGGAATCTTGTTTGATATAAGGGAGTCTCCATGGAAATTGGTGGACTTGGTTTCTTCTAAAATAAGTTTGTTGGTTATTCTTAGGGATCTTTTGCTATTATAGGGATGAATAAGGTCTCTTAGGGCTGAGCAAGTTGCTAGGATGATGAAAGACATTATGTATAAAAATTAGTTGGTTGAAAGTTAGTAGTTCTGGAAGTTCCAGCCATTTTAGTTGGTGTAGTGAATTGCAGTGGTGTGATCTGTTATGGAGGCCAGTGGAAAATGTTGCTATTTTGTTCTAGCATGATTCCAGCTTATTAGGTCTGATTTCTTAAGATTAGTGAATATAGGTGAGGCATAAAGAAGGCCAGAGAGTAAGTGTGTATTGTCTGACTTTTCTGGTGGTATTAGTGAGGAAAGGTTTGACTCTGTTGAGTGAGCCTAGTTTGATGTGTGCCTTTTTGATAGTAGCTAGATGCTTGTCAAATCTAAGATTGTTATCGATAGTAATGCCAAGGGGTTTGGTGTATTCAACTGGTTCTGTTTTAGTGTTACTAGTAGAGTGGATGATAAAGGTTGGATATAGACAGTGTTTTTTTTTTTGTCAGTGAAGAGCATGAGTATAGTCTTGTTGGGTTGAGGTTAAGTTGGCAGTCGGAGAGGAATTTTTCAATAACAAGGAAGGCTTTTTGGGTAGTTTGTAGGAGTTCTGGGAAAGATTGAGCTGAGCATATAAGTGAGGAGTTGATTGCATACTGAATTATGTTTGCATGTTTAGAAGCTGAGTGGAGTTTATTGGTGAATATAATGAATAGAAGTGGTCCGAGTATGTATCCTTGTGGTATACCAACAGAGAAAGCAGTAGAGGGGAGAGTTCATCTTGCCATTAACACTGTTTGTTGTCTATCAGGTATCTTTTAAACCAGTGAAGGGCTGTTAGGGAAAGCTTTAGGGAGGTTAACTAACTGAGCAGTTTATTGAGAAAGGTTGTAGATGCCTATCATATATGATATGTTGTGCCATGTATGATACATTATACTTAACATCTATGTTGTGTTGTCGGCTTCAGTTCATAATTCCACTAAGTGTAGATGTGGTATGAGTTTTTGAGGCAGATCTTTTGGTAGAAATTTTCTGGAAGGTTTCTTATTCTAAGTATGATTTTTTTTTTTTTTGGTGATATTTTCTCTGCCTACCTTTGTGTTCTTCACTAAACTGCTTGAAATGCTGTTTTATGTTATGGCCATAATGTGATAAACATCTTGAGTAAGAAAGAAACATTAAATGAGGTACTCACTATAGCACTGGATCTTTGAGGGTATCTACTATAGCAGATCTCTTGACTTCATATCCACTTTTCCCACTGCTTCACTTCAGGGTTGTTGTCTAAAATACAAGACATTAGTTACTTTTCTCCCCTCTCTCACATTCTTGCTGATGGAAATAAAATTGATTCTAAAAACTGAATAATAGCTATGTCAATGAATAGGTAAGACATGCAAACCCATGACAGCAGTACTATTTTATTTGACTAGTGTGAATGTGCATAACACTGTTATTCTAAAAAAAAAATTCTGCAAAAGAACTGGGAAAGTTGTCTTTGTGCTTTCCAGTGAGCGATGTCTTCCTTGGTTGCTCTGAGTAGTTGTTAGCATGTTAACAATTTGTCAACTATTTTTTTCCTGCAAAGTCAGTATAAAGGATATTAAACTGAGAGGTGAAGTCACATAAAACTGTAGTCTTTCAATAATTTGCTAAAGTTGAGTTTAATTGTGTGTGCAATTGTATGCATCACATTTCTAAGGTGGTTGAGGTGATGGAGACCACTGCTAAGGAGGAAGAAACTGATAAACTACATTTTCAGCAGCAGGAGTGGTGTCATGGAAGACTGTTTTGTATCAGTTATGAAATATTAACGCAAGCTTGTGAAAAAGTATAGCCGTAATAAATATTGCTGATGCCAATGTTGATGTTCTGCTGTGCAATCATATAGCTGTCTTTTTAGAGCTGAAACAGAACAGCAACTTACTGAAGGAGCCAATTAATAATTTCCAAGGGAAGTTAATGGTGATTAATCCCAAGTTGGAATAAGTCAAGGACAAGATGAGAAGAAACAGTGCAGTTTGTGCATGGTAGGAGTCCCAGAAGGAGAAGAAATGTTGCACTGTATAGTTTATATGAAAGACACATTGGTAGAGTTGTCTGTTTGCCTGACAAGCTATACTAGCTTTCAAAGAGCTTACAGGGTACCATTATTAATGCTGGGCCATATAGCAGGACACCCCCAAAGTATGTTGGTGAGGTTCTAGTTTTGATATGTCAAGAAGCATGATTTGCCTCAAATGTGACAATCCAGAAAAGATTGTTATGCAGGAGTAGAGAAAGAGAAAATGCTTTTTGAGAATGACCAAACAACTGAAAAGTGAGTAAAACATGCTGAAGTCATAAATGCATGCAGACTGAAAGAATTAAAGTTTATGTTGATATATTCAATTCTTTTTTTAAACAATTTTTATTGAATTTTTATAAACAAACAAAGAAATCTGTGCATTTAAACAAATTGAATAAAGCAAAACTATATACAACACAATGATTTACAATGCCCATAACATACAAAATTTACAATGTATATGTTACATATTATCTAATAAATTCTTTAGTTTTATCCATGATAATTTCTTATGTGCTACATTTGTTAATCTTAAATCAAGGGTAAACCGTTCATAGGTAGGTACTACGCTATTGGCCCTAGGGCCTATACAAGCCTAGCCAAAAATGTACCCTGGCTTTTGCCACCCAAGAAAATTATTTTCCTGTGCCCCTGTCAAGCAGAACCACAGAAGTGATCCCTGGGGTGACTTTCCTATTACCCATCCAATCATCAAGATTTTTCTTGAAGAGTACTAATGAGGAGCTCTGTTTGACATAGATAGGTAGTCTGTTCCAGAGTATGGGAAGTCTCTGGGCAGGAATCTATCCCTCCAGCATGTTCTCTTTATTGTGGTGACAAGGTTTAGGTCCCTGGAGCGTGTAGCTCGGAGGGATTGGGATTTCTTTAAGTGGAGCATGTCCAACAGCTCTGGGTTTGACATAGCTTTGTATATTAGGCAGAGATCGCCTCTGAGTAGGTGATATGCAACGGAGTAAAGCTGGAGTTTTTTGAGACGGTCTGCATAAGGCATCTGTTTGAGGCCAGTAATCCTCTTTGTGAGGTATTTTTGCGGCCTTTCCAGTTGATGTAGATGTCTTGTGAGGTACATACCAAAAGGGGCATTGTACTCTATAATGGGTCTAATGAGTGATGAGTAGAGGGGAACAATGACCTGTTTTTTTCTGGATGAGAAACCTTTTGTGATGAGGTCTGCCACATAGAAGGATTTCCTGACCACTTTGGTGATGTGATTATCAAAGGAGAGACTACTGTCCACCTGTGTCCCAAGGTCTCTTATCACACTTTCGGTGTTAAGTAGACTACCGCCTATGTGGTAGTTCATGGGTACAGAATTTTTACCAAAGAGGATGACAGTGCACTTTTTGGCATTGAGCTTGAGACCATGTCTTTGACACCAGGCATCTGTCTCAGTGAGGCCCTTATGTAGGATGTCCACATTGTTAGGAGTTTCAATTATGGCTCCTAGTTTGCAGTAATCTGCAAATTTAGTTAGCCAAAGACCTTCTGCGTTAGCCTGTACTTCAGAGAAGTAGATACCAAACAAGAGAGGACCCAGGACTGAACCCTGTGGTACTCCACTTGTCACTGGTCTGAAGTCTGATTTGGAGTCTGCTACTTTCACAGTGTGGGTTCTTTCAGTAAGCCAGTTGGCAACCCATCTTGTGACATAGGAATTTATACCTAGTTTAGTGAGTTTATCTATAATTCCAGAGTGGGGGGGATGGTGTTGAACACCTTGGCGAGATCTAGATAGGCTGTGTGAACCACCTTACCCTCATCTATGGCTTTGGTGACTACTTCAAACAAGTCTATCAGGTTTAGGAGACATGATCTGCCTTTTACAAACCCAAACTGTGTGGGGTCCAGGGTTTGGAGATCTCCAATGTCTTTGTTTATGAGTTCCATGATGATACGTTCCATGGCCTTGCAGACGAGGCTCGTCAGGCTAATGGGGCGGTAGTTCCTGGGGTCTGTTGTGGCTCCCCCTTTGTGGAGTGGGATAACTGTCATGGTGTGCCATTCAATGGGCACAAAGCCTGAGGTGTGGCTATGATTGAACATGGTACTTAGGTGGAGTGCCAGTTCATTCTGTAGTTCATGTAGAAGGCAGCCTGGGATGTTGTCAGGTCCCATGGATGCTGTGTTCTTGGCTTTAGAGAATGAAGTTTTTACCTATGCAGCCGTGATTACAGGAACTTTCCATTCTTCTGGTATAACGATGGGCCCTTTAGGGGGTGAGAGGGGGGTAAAGTTAGCACTGAACCTATCTGCCAGGATGTAGCAATATCAGTTGGTTCTGTATATTTAGTGTCATTGTGCTGTAACTCAGAGCAGATCTGAATGTTGCCTTTGAGATTTTTGACATAGCTATAGATGCTTTGTGGTTGTCTTTAGAATCAGTGGCAATTTTGTTTTCATAACTAGCTTTGGAGGATTTTATGAGGGATCTCAGCTTCTTATTGAGGCTGACCAGGGAGTTCCTCCAATCGTGGGATTTTACTCTTTTTTGCAACAGTTTCTTTCTTCTGTTGTAGAGTTTGTTTATGGCAGAAGACCACCAGATTGGCTTCCTTTTTTTGGAGGATATCATCTTGGTTCTGTTAGGGATAGTACGATCCATGCACTTGTGTAAGTGCTTATAAAGTGCATTTGTGTAGGATTCAGCAGTCGTACCTCTATTGTCCATCTGCATGGGTGTCATGAAGTTTGCCACTTCTGTCTTAAGAAGCGTGAAGTTGGCTTTGGAGAAATTTTTTACGGTTGTTTTCCTCATGGGGGTGTGTGCGCGGGATGTGGATGTCTAGGGTGATTAGCTTGTGGTCGGATCTGACCAATGAGGAGCTGACCTCTGGTGTGGAACACCGGTCACCCATGTTGGTGATGACCAGGTCTAGGATATTGCTGCCTCTGGTGGGGGTGTGGATAAGTTGATCCAAAGCATTGGAATTGATGATTTCCAGAAAATGTTGAGCAAAAGAGTTGGTACATGAGTAGTTTTACAAATTCGAAATGCTGTAGCAAAAATCCAATAAGACACAAACGTTGAGGAAAAAATACACCTTTATAAACAGCAAAGCTTTCGGGTTACACACCCCTTCTCAATACTACACGAGTAGTTTTCCCAGTTAATGGTAGGGTAGTTGAAATCACCCATTATTAGAGTGTTGGGTTGTACCTTAATATTTTCCAGTGTATCAAGAAAAGAGGAGTGGGAATCCTGGGGCATGGTGGGGGGTCTGTAGCAAGCTATAATCTGGATTGCGGTTTTTCCCAGAGTTAGTTGAACTTCAATAATCTTGGATGCATTATGCTGAGCAACTAGCTTGGAGGTGTGGATATCCTTAATGAATATGGACACGCCTCCACCTTTAGTGTTTCGGTCCGGGTTTGGTGGCCGAAAGGTGTGGTATGAATTATAGCCTGGTAATGCAGAGGTGCTCTCTGGAGCTTTGAACCAGGTCTCTGTCACTGCACAGATGTCAATGTTCTCCATTTTAAGGAGTGCCTCGAGTGAGTGCATTTTGAGGTTTAGACTTCTAGCATTGAGTAGCATTACCCTCGGATTTTGCTTGCTTGTACCTGTTACAGTGGTGAATTTGTCATTTGAACCTTGCCTAATAAAGGCACTATAGGGGTGGCAAGAGCCTTTGCCAGTATCCAGAATCCCAAGGGCAACAAGTGCAGGCCATCTCTGGCAAAGCAGTGTGGTCTGTCGATCATGTCATCCCAGGCAGACAGATACTGGATTCCCTTAGAATGACACTAGAAGCTTAGCCAATTGTTAAAATCAATCATTTTGTCCTTGTATTGTGGTGTCATTCTGGGTGATGGCAGGATGCTACTCAGGGCTAGGGTCATACCGGCCTGGGCTACAAGATCAGAGAGCTCCTCCATGTCTCTTTTCATGTAGTCCAGGGAGGTACGTCTCAGGTCATTCACACCAACATGGACAATGACAGAGTCATATTTGTACTTGTTGTGGAGTGACCTGAGTGTGTGCATTATGTGGCGGATCCTGGCACCTGACAGGCACCTGACAGTAACTTTTTCCTTGTTTAGCCTGGTGAGTGGAACATCAGTGTGCCTGACTATAGAGTCACCTATCACTAGAGTGTTGTGTACCTTATGCCTTATGAGCTGTAGTTGAGTGGCACACTGAGTATGTGGGCTATGTGTCAGTTGGGTTGTGTTGGGGGTGGAGGTTGCTTGCATTTTTGCTTTGGAGGTCTCTGTTGTTTGGGCAGATTAGTACTGAGAGCCTCCGCGAATGTAGGTGTGTGTTTTGTGGTTCTGTGTGTGTGTTTTGGTGGTGCAGGTTTTGAGGGACTATGTGATGAGTCTGGTGCGGTGCAACTGTTTACCTTCTCCTCTTGATTGTCTAGGCCAGTCTGTGGTAAAGATAGCTTTGCTTCCAGTTTGGCTGTATAAGTGCATCTCTCACAGGTCGTAGTGTTGGGTGGTAGTAGGAGAGGGTTGTCTGTGTACATGAAGCAATTGCTGCATTGTCCCAAGATGCCGAGATTCATCAGGTAGACAGGAGAAAACACCGGGAGCTGACCTTTAGACATGCCTGAATAGGTGCTTATTTATTAAGTACTAAAAACTGTTTTGCTCTAGACAAGTGAGGAAAGTTGAGTGCTGTAGGAATTTGTAACTTATTTAGTGCTTACAATGAGTTCTAAACAAGTGCTGAGATCAAAGAAACTAAAAAGTTGGCTAGTTGCAAGGGAAATTTTGAAAAACAGACTTTATGGCGCCAGGAATAGTTTAACCCCAGTTAAGTGGAGGGGGGGCTTAGGAGCTCACAAACAGTCCTGGACACAGCAAATCCATATCTGACCTGCCACAGGAAAGGGGGGAAGCAAGCTTAGAATGTTTTTTTTCCAGTAAAGTGGAAATGGAGAAAGCTGGAACAGAAGTTAATTCAACGTTAAGAATCTGAGTGGGTTAGCCTTCACAAATGTTCTCTATTAGATTGAGTGAACTAATGACACTAGACTATGAGGAGTGTCACAGATCAAATATACAGTATGGGCAGGCAACTGCAAAGCCACTAAGTATAAAAATGCACAGAAAAGTATGGATAGAGCACTCTCAAACAGAAAATACAACTCTCAGTATGAAAAAGCAGTTTACAGTTAAGTAATGTTAAAACAGTTTAAAACAGTACATAAATGCAGTGAAACAATAAAAAAAAGCTTTATAACAGTGCAAAAATATAGTAGATCAACTGTATAGCACAATTATAAGTGTTTCAGAAGTGCAATTCAGTGAAATAAGTGTAAGAAATAACTTAGCCTGCTGTTGGAATCTTAAGGAATTTCCACTTATGCAATGCAATCCAGAGCCTGACAATACAAGCAGAGCCTTTATAAGACACAGGGTTTATATAGCAGTAAGAATGGAAGAGTTGGGAAGATCAGCTTACTCCTCAGCCCCTGCTATTACCCAATCATTCGTACTACAGAAGGTCAGGAGGCCTTGTTACTGTCAATAATGAAGGCAATCAGCAGAAAGTGGCTGCCAGAAACACAAACAAAACTTCCAGCCTACACAACAGGCCTCTATCAAGATTATACCACCTGAGCAGAACACAGAAACCTCACTTTAAAAGCATAGAAAGAACACCCACAAATAGAAATTCTAAGTCTCAGTATGAAAAAGCAGTTTACAATTTAGTAATTTAAATAAAAAAAGCAATTATAGTAATGCACACTATTACAGTTCCTAGCTGTAGCCACTAAATGAAAGTTTTAAACAGATCAAGGAGCAGACTCGAGAATGCTTTTAACAGACAAAAATGCACAGAAAGGTTCGGATAGAGCACTCACAAACAGAAAATACAACTCTCAGTATTAAAAAGCAGTTTACAGTTAAGTAATGTTAAAACAGTACATAAATGCAGTGAAACAATAAAAAAGCTTTATAACAGTGCAAAAATTTAGTAGATCAACTGTATAGCACAATTATAAGCATTTAAGAAGTGCAATTCAGTGAAATAAGTGTAAGAAATAACTTAGCCTGCTCTTGGAATCTTAAGGAATTTCCACTTAGGCAATGCAATCCAGAGCCTGACAATACAAGCAGAACCTTTATAAGACACAGGGTTTATATAGCAGTAAGAATGGAAGAGTTAGAAGATCAGATTACTACTCAGCCCCTGCTATTACCCAATCACTCGTACTACAGAAGGTCAGGAGGCCTTGTTAGTCTCAATAATAATGAAGACAATCAGCAGAAAATGGCTGCCAGAAACACAAACAAAACTTCCAGTCTACACAACAGGCCTCTATCAAGATTATGCCACCTGAGCAGAACACAGAAACCTCACTTTAAAAGCATAGAAAGAATACCAACAAAGAGAAAATCCAAGTCGCAGTATGAAAAAGCAGTTTACAATTTAGTAATTTAAATACATACAGTTTTGGCCAGTAAAATAAACTCAGAAAAAGAGAGGATGTTTCTACTTTTCCAGTTTGATGTTATAATTTTCCTTGCGATTGCAAGACAAGACCAGAGAAGATGCACTTGTATCTTTGGGAATATGTACTGGTATCGGTGCATTAAATAATATCAAAGAATCAGAAATGTCACATTTGTCAGACCACAAAACCTTTGAAAAGGACTTAAATTCCTGCCAAAATGTTGTAACCATTTTACATTCAAGAAACATATGTGCCCTGTCAGCACACAAAGTTTCTTCGCATCTCCAACATTTATGAATACTAGTATGTGAGATCAATATTAATTTATGAGGGGTAATGTAGCCCCTATGAATAAACTTCCAAGTGGAAATTTTCCAGAAAGGAGATGAGGTGGTATTGTTAACTGATTTCAATGTCAAGGCTCTGTCAGAGTCTGAAAATTTAGCTTTATTTAATTTTTCGATATAACTCCATAAAGAATCTTCTGGTATTTGGAAGTCTGCTCTTAGTGTTTTGTAAATCCTAGATCATGAAAAGCCTATGTTGTGGTTAGTCATATTCAGTTCACAGAAAAGAGAGATTACTTTTGGATATAATGAAACATCAAGCACTTGATTTGATTTGAGCTCGTTTAGTAGATGTTCTCTAAAAAATCTGGATATGTAACCAGTTATTTTGATTATAATTATACCTAGCCATAAAGTTATTTGTGTCATATATATCCTTGCTGCCAATGAATTGGTGCCAATATATTAAACCATTTTCCTTCATCACCATTAACTTCCCTCTATTAAATGAATCTAGACATTTTCTTGTCAATGCAACTGGAAATATTAAGAATAGGAGATGTCTTGTCTTATAGTTACTGTTCATTATCTTTTTAAGGTTGTTTAATATGTAGCTGATACAATGTGGGTATCCTTCAATTCTATTTTCTTTAAAAATTATGTATTTTACAACCAAAAATCTCTTATTATTATTATCTGTAAACAAGTTATTTATTGTCTCATCAAGGTTAGAAAGCAATATAGCTCCATGCAATTTTTTCCAGTTTGATGTATACTTATTACTTAACCACTGACTCATTATATTAAGTGTAGCTGCTTCAGCATAAAGTTCTAGATTCAGAAATGCAATGCCTCTCTTATCTCATTCCCTGCAATGCCATTCATATCTTATTCTTAGTTTCTGCGGATGCCAAAAAAATTTAAACAGAAGTGAGTTGAGTTGTTTTATTAATTTTTTTGGAGGTCCAACTATTATAGTCTGAAATAGGAATAAAATATTTGGTAAAATACACATTTTTATTAAGGATAATTTTTCTTCCATAGAGAAAAACATTTTCCCCACTTACTTAGATGTTCCTTAACCACAGTTATCATGTTGTTATAATTTGAATGTATAATGTCTTTCCAATTTGTTTTTATCTGCACACCTAGATATTTGAAGGTGTAATTTTTCCATTTAAAAAAATACTGTGTTTTTCTAATATGGTGCTGATTTTTTTTGTTTAACAGTATAGTTTTCATTTTGTTGGTGTTGAATTTTAAGCCTGAGATTTCTTCAAAATTTTTTAGAGATTTTATTATATGGTGTATTGAATAATCTATATTCCCAATAGTTAACAGAATGTCAATCTGCGAAAAGTTGTATTTTACAAGAGTGAGAAGAATTAATATCAAAGCTAACAATATTAGTGTCATTTCTGATGTAGTTAGCTAATGGTTCCACTGCTAAGGCAAATAATAGGGGTGAAAATGGGCAGACTTTGTTTGGTTCCTTTTAGTATTTTGATTTGAGTGGACAAGTAAGCCCCAATTTTAATGTAAGACACCAAATCTACATATAGATTGTTTATTAGGTTTATAAAATCAGGCGAAAAATTAAATGATTCTAGTACTTTATATAAATAAGGCCAAGTAATAGAGTCAAAAGCTTTGTCCAGATCTAAACTAATGATGGATAATTCTTTCTTTTTCTTATTCACTAGATCTATTAAGGATAGAATTTTGATGACATTGTCTTAAACTTTCCTGTTCAATATGAAGCCTGTTTGATGTTCTGCTATTAATTCTGGCAAGAATTGGTTTAATCTTTTAGCGAGAATTGAGGTGAAACTTTTATAATCAACGTTCAATAGAGATATAGGGCAGTATGATGTTACTAGTTTGGGATCCTTGTCCTGTTTTAAAATGGGAGAGATTATGGCATATTTCCAAGAGGGGAAGCACTTTACAGACTTTCTAAATTCCTCAAAAGCGGCTACTAGAATTTTTAGAGTTTCATCAGGAAGAATTTTATAAAATACACCAATAAAACCGTCTATTCCTGGGGCCTTATTGCTTTCAATGTTTTTAATATTTTACTTCTATTAGTGAAATGGGTTTTATCAATTTGTTCATTGATTACTTTCTTATTAACATTTTCAATCAGAAACTTTTTTCTTTTAGAGTGTTGTTAGAATCTGAATTAGCATTATGTAATGCCTCATAATGAGATCTAAACATTTCTAATATTTCCTTTAAGTCTGTCACTTGCCTATGTTTGTTCCTTGTGTTGTCAGTAAGTTCTTTTATATAGCTTGTATTAGCTGAATTTTTTGATTTGACTGCCAATCTATGCAGATTTTTTTGGATTTGCAGAGTATGGTTGTAATTTAAGCCATTCTAGATTTATAGCCACTTTATGATTCAAGATTTCTACATACTTTGCTTTTAATGTTTTTAGTTCAGAGTTTGTATTTATATATTTGCTATTTAAATTATTTTTTAGTGCATCAATTTTTGTTTGTAATGTTATTAGCTCGTCATCCCTTTGTTTCTTTTTTGTTTAAATACAAGTTTTTTTTTTTATTTTACCATAAAGATATGATTTTAACGAATCCCAAAAAATAGTCTTAGAAGTCTCATTATTGTCAGTGATAGCAAGAAATGACTTAGTTTCATTTAAGAACCAGTCTTTAAACCCACAATGTAAGCAGGTAATCTTTGCCAAGCTATCAGATCTTTAGGACTGATGTTAATCTTAAATAAATGAGCATTGTGATCTGACAAAGGCCAAGAACTAATTAAAATGTAATGAGTTTTAGAAATGAGACTATTAGAAATTAATACTTTGTCAATAGCTGTCTGTGTTCCATATCTCTATGAGTAGTGTATGTAGTTTAATGATTCTGGTTCTTTTATATCATATATGTTCATAGGTTCATAGATAGGTTCATAGATTAATACTAAGCTAACTGCTCTTGTGAGTCATTTAAAGCCTAGCCAATTATCCCTTGTGAGATTCAAACCCTGCACCTTGTATTTGTAAGGCAAACACCTTAACCATTAGGCCACCTTCCCAACCCCAATGTTTCTGAGATTTGAAGAATTAATATTTTTTTTTAGTTTTTTAGCTGGAGCAGACAATTTGAAGTTATCATTTTTGGTGGTATCCTTTTTAGTAAGAATACAATTAAAATCTCCAGCATAAGCTATGTCTCCTTTGGCTTTAATAGATATTAATTCTAAATATTTATTAGCAGTTCCTGCACTGATACCAGGGATCCAATATAATATTACATGGGTAATCACAGTGGTTACCTTACAGATTGCTGCTATTAATTTTATTACTACTGTGCACTAGAATCGCACCTTTCTGTTTCTTTATGCACTTATAGTTTGATAATTGACCATTTTGAATGCCTAGTGGATACTATTGCATTACGCTTGGTCTGAAAGGACCTGAATTTAAGCTCTGCACAGCTACAGTATTAACCACTGTAAACTGTTCAGCTTTTTATCCATAGTTTTGACCCTTCCCAAGATCTTTTATTGTCCATACAGCGTGCTTACCTCAGAGGCATGCCTAGAGCGATGTAGGTTATTTATTCTAACACACACACTCGCCCTGGACTAAGTTAGTCTATACTTCTACATACTACACTACACCTCTTTTCCCAGTGCTCTGTTCCTCCTATTCCTTCGAGCGGATTGCAGCACACAATTTAAAAGCAATTCATTTATAGTACAGTTTAACAACAATACATTAAGCAAACATACAAGTAGCTGCTCTTCATGTTTCTATATACGCTGAATGTATTAATGCCAGTTTGTTTCTCACTTTGTGTCTGTTTCACAGTAGCCATCTAAGTTTTTCATCTCCTGCGCTGAATAGTTTATTTAATGGGTTTTCTGTAAACTACTGCCTCTGGTTTTAACAGTCTTGTTTTTTACCATTATGGAATGTGTTTAATGGAACTGTTGGCTCATAGCTCTACACTTTATCATAGTACATCTGCAATGCTTAGAATATTCATATAAGACATAATGTTTAGAGCTGTTAAAATGTGTTAGCATTACTATTTAGCTTAACGCATTCTTTTTCTTTACAATTTGCCATCTTATCTTACTCTACTCTCAACCCCTTTTTACTACTTCCAGCTCTTTAACTAAACCCTACTGAAGCTCTCCTGGTGAACAAGAACCTCTGCCTCTTCCCCAGTTTTTCTCAGGAAATTGGGCTTCCCACCTCTGAACCCTGCATTTAAAAGGAATCCAGAAAGTATGTGTTCCCTCATCTAGCCTTAGTGATTTTTGTATTCTGTTTTTTGTAACCTCAACTCCAGTGTCGCTAGTTCAGCCTGGACACATAGCAGCCTCACCCCCACTCTCCCTACTACTAGTTGCCCCCTCTCCCTTTCTGAGTTGACCACCACAATATCCCAGGCCGCCTGGAAGAATCCCTAAGAAACCACATTGCCCTTTACTTCTCATCCCAGCTCTTGCCTGCAAAGTACTCTCTTCTGTACTTCCTCTTTGTGTCCACTAGATGGCACCCTAACCTTGCAACATTATTCTACCTGAATCTCTCTCTCTCCCTTTACCTTACTATTACCTACTATTCCTGCTGATAAAAACATTGCTTCTAAACCTTTCCTCTTCTCTCCCACTTACATATTTTTTTTATTAAATTTCTCAGTTTGAACATAACCTAACCCTTTTGTCACTTCTCTCACCCACCTTCACTTACCTTAATTTAGCTGCTTTCCTGATTGTTTTCTGACTGTTGTCCTTCCTTACTCCACATGCCAGAACTTCCATTGCCCAGACCCATCTTATCTCCACTCTCCTGTACGCCTCTCCCATCTACACTTCAGTGTCCAAAGCTAACCTCAGCAAACTGTCTGCTGCCTACAACAATATTGCCAGATTTGCCACTAATTCTACTTTTAGAACTCACCACTGCCAAAACTTAAGGCAACTACGATGGCTAGAGCTACAAAACCAAATTCTATTTCACCAGATCTCCTTAGCCCACAAAATCCTTTACAAACCCATAAACACACCCATTCTCACTTCACTTATCACTCCATACTGCAATCTTAAAAGCCTTCACTCTTCCGACAAACTACTTATATCGACTAGTAAACCCAATAACTCAGCTGGCAAATCCTTGTTCTCCAACACAGTAGGAAAAACTTGGAATACTCTTCCTCACAATCTCACAGCAATCTCCTCTCTTCCCTGCTTCAAATCCCAACTCAAAACACACCTCAAAACCCACTGGCTCTGCCCCTGTAGCAACCCTGACTAGACTACCTTGGGTATCTAGGTACTCTCAACTTTTCTGCTGTAAATAACTACCTTTCCTCAGGTATCTAGGTACTAGCAATTTTTTTTTCTTTTTTACTTTCTCTAGCTTTAAGAAACTCTTAACAAAATACACTCTCTATTTTCTCAACTTCTGCCTTTTAATATCTAATGATTTTTGACATATATATTATAACCATGTTTAATGTTTTACCTGTAATTACAAATGCTTGCATGTGGAGCTTTTCTCCCCGGGTCTCTGCTGAAAACGGACATATGTCCACTGCAATCAACTGCTGTTAATACAAAGGAATCTTCCTAGCTGCATTAATATGACACACATCCCCCATTTCCCTTTCAAATAGAAAAGCTGTCTACTTAATGTTAATACTGTATTTCTCTACTGAAAGCCTGTTACTAAACCATGTTAAGGAATGTTCTTTAAGTGTGCATTATCTATATAATAAAAAATAAATAAAATAAAAGTCCTGTTAAAACATACTATGTTTTCCTGCAAGGGCTAAGTCACTACCAACAAACTTTAACATTAGAAAGTATTACATGCTTGATTAAGTCTCTAATAAACATTACTAAAATATAAACTGAAAGAGAGAAATGAGTAGAGAGAAAGAAAAAAAAGAACTAATAGGAAGAAGAACAAAGGAAAACAATAAATGTGCTATATTTTTTAAGTGTAATAAAGATTTTACCTTGTAATATATTTCCTGATTTCTTATGTTTTAAAAAGAAAAAAAGTCCATTGCAGGCAATAAAGGGAAAGATGAGTTAACTTACTTCCCTTTAAGTGTCTTAGTAGTTTTATCACTTGTTATTGCTTTTCCATTAGTCGCTTGTCTTTTTAAACTTGGTAAAGAGAGGTCCATGTCTTCTAGTTTATCTAATAGATTGTTTCTTCTGACAAAATCAGTAGCTTCTTCTAGATTGTTAAAGATTTTCTGTCCATCTGGTAAGGTAATCCTTATTCTTGCTGGAAAAAGGATCTGAGCTTTTATGTTAGCTTTTTTAAGGGCTTTGATTAGAGGAATGCATGCTTTCCTTTTATAGCGGTAGATGTATAATCATTGTCAAATCTAATGTTCCTTCCATTGCCTTGGATGGGGTTCCCTGCCCAAGCAGCTCTCAGAACTAAATCTTTATCCTGAGTAGATAAAAATTTGACAATGATAGATCTCACTGAGGATGAATTTTTTGAGAGAGATGGATTAGATAGAGACCTGTGAACTCTCTTGATTCAAAATGACAGGGGCTCAGGAAGGTTTAGCACCTTAGATAACCAGTTGTTGAAAAAAAGAATCATGTTGTTTCCTTCAGTCTTTTCAGGGACCCCATAAATTCTAATGTTATTTCTTCTTGATCTTGATTCCAGGTCCTCTATTTTTTCTGCTAAGGAAGTATTTTGCTTCAGAAGAAATTTAATTTGAGTATCACTCTCCATCTGTCTTCCATCTAATTCGTTGACAGATTTCTCTGTGCTGGCAATTTGGTCCAAATGTTTTGTGATTATTTCTTTCAAATCTTCAATTTGTTTCCTGCTTTCTTTCTTCATATTTTCCATTATATGTTCCAAGTTATCCATTTTTGTTGAGAGGTCTTGAATACTACTAATTATAGTTTGGAGTTCTTTTTTCAAGAGAGAATCTTGTACTGAAGATTTTGAGTGGCTCATGGCTTTAGCAATCTGTATACAGCTTCAGAAGTTCTGACAGTAAAATGTGAGGAAAATTCAATAAAAGTTTGAATTTTTTTCCAGAAGATAATCCACAATAGTATAAGGAATAGCTATGATGTAAAATCTTCAAAGTTTTTTAAATAAAATTATAAAAATCCTGTCAGAAACATTACTTCACAGGGAGAGCAACAAGAAAGTGCTGTTCTCACTCTGGCATCTTGGCCATGCCCCCAATATATTCAATTATTTTGATGGTCTTTTTTCTCATTGGATTGACCTGTTTTGTTGACACAGGATTAGCTATGGACAGAGTGTCTTAGTATTACATTTTAAAATCAAATACTCTGGAGTAATGAAGAAAGATTTCAAGTGGTTAATTTCACTGGATTCTCAGAAATAATGACTGGTTGGACTATTTTTAGTATGATGTATATGATCTTGAACTGTTTTTTATCTATGGACTGGTTGGAAAGAATTGCTACCTTTGGCTTTTGGGGCTCCAAGTTTGTTAGTTTATTATTAAATGTCTTAATGTATGATGATCAGTACAATGTTTTATAAGAATAAAAAAAAGAAAATGCTAATACGCCCCATTAAGGTAAGAGGGTAGTATAGCAATAACCCACGCCTGGGTGGTAAATCCCGCATTACCCACACCCAGGCATGGGTTATTGCTATTATACTATGACATTATTTAAGAAAATAAATTATTACTTTTCTTAAATAATGGCATTGTATAATGCCTCTTTGCTGCCCTTCCGCAGCTGGCTGGTATCCGCGGCAGTTCTGATGTACTGCGCATGCCTACGCAGTACATCAGAGCTGCGGCCAAAAGCAACGGAGAAAGCAATATCTCCGTTGCTTTTTACTGTTTCGCTATGTTAAATGGGTTTAACATAGCGAGACAGCTTTAAAATAAGCAACGGAGATGTCCGTTGCTTATTTTAAAGCTGCCTCGCTATGTTAAACCCATTTAACATAGCGAGACAGGTTTTAAAAAAAGCAACGGAGAAAGCAAGATCTCCGTTGCTTTTTACACACTGTTTAACTATGTTTAAATGGGTTTAACATAGCGAGACAGCTTTAAAATAAGCAAACGGAGATCTCCGTTGCTTTTTTCAAACCTGTGTCGCTATGTTAAACTCTTTTAACATAGCGAGACAGTGTTTTAAAAGAGACTTATACTAATGGAAAAAGTCCGGGCGACCGGACCTTTTTCCATTAGTATAAGTTGATTTACAACGTGCATGCTGGCCAATCAGCATGCACGTTTTGGAATATTAATGGGGGGGTCATGGTATAATTGCAGTTAATTGTTGGATGTTATTTGCTGTATAACTTTATTTTATGCTTTACATTAGAATTTAAGCTGTCCAGTGTTTTTAATTACACTCAATTACCTGGGTGTGGCCTTTTGTTGCTCTTAGAAAAACAAATGGGATATGTTGTATTAGTGACTGTAAGAGGACCTAGTTCATACAAAGAGCTGAAGGCAAAAATGTAGATGCACTGCTTTCAGACTGTTTTTGATTTCAGGATATTGAAGATAGAATTTTTGTCTCTTTATTGTCTATGTTTATTTTATATATGTCCCTTAGTCTTGCAAGGGTATCCAGGAGGTGAGATGAGGCACTGTTGATTAATATTTTTGAGGTCTAAGACATGGAGTTGCAAAATATGTTTTTGAGGGGTATTTTCAGAGTGAAGTGTAATGTTCCCACTCATGGTGGACAGTAAATTATTGGGCCCGATGGCCATGTGCATCAAGATACTTTGAAATAGATGATTTATTAAACTTCCACAGACAAAGTTTTAATGAAAAATGAGACTGGCTTTTATATAAAGATGGGGATATTCCTTTGGAGATGTTTGCCTGTCTGATATGCAGCTGTACAGCAGGATCTGATTTTATGTTGGATTATATGGTTTTCCTTCAGTGCATGTTGATACGGGGTTATTGAATACCTCTGACAAAGATGTCCAATGGATGATTTTAGATATTGATAGTCTGGTATGGTCCTTATGCCTACTAGGATTGGTTGACTGATTATAATATCTACATTTCATTGGTCAGAAGTCTCCATACTTATCAAATATGATTATGGTTAATATGTCCTATAGGAAATGGCTATGACAGAGAGTTTTGTGCTTATCATTAACAATGATTATGAATTGAGCCATTTGCACTACTATTATATTTTTATTATTACTATTAATGGTGCTGAGGATATGTTGATTAGTTTTCATAACACAGATGCCGTGATTTTACTTTGAGTGGAATAATGCTATGTGTGCTCGGTAGGCAGTTACCATCAACAGGCGTTACTTTAAGCATGATGCCTGACTGGCTGATTATTTCATGATGTTCAATGGGACTGGTTCAAGTGAAGTTCTATTGTAAGTCGGCACATAGAGGAGGCCATTTATATACTTATGTTGCATTGGCTGACTGACTATAATATTTATATTTGATTATGGTTAATATGTTCTATAGGAATTGGTTATGAATGAGTTTTTTTGTGTTTATCCTTTTACAATGATTATGAACCAAGCCAGCCTGTTGTTTCTATTGAACTCTGCCCTTAACTAGGCTTCCTGTGTTTGTTAGTCTGCTCTCCATTTTTTACGTTGGTTGGGACTGTAGCAATCGTGGCTCTCAGTGAGAGCTGTGATTAACAGTGCCGAGGAACTTGTACATGTTTCTGCATATGATTGGTTTACTTTTATCTGTACTTAAATGATATATTGTTTGTGATATATGGGAGATGTATGTGTGATGTCCTAGTTATCCATTTTTGATAGGGCGATTTTTATGTAGTGCTTGGTGAACCTTTATGGTTGACATAAAAAACGGCACTTGGAAGTTGCCGTCTCCAATAGCACATTTGTTTGACTGGCTATGGTATTTACTTTAGATAAGTTGCCCCATTTTTACATATCCAATGGGATTATGGCTAGCGTATCCTATAGGAATTGTCTATGATTAAGGGTTTTTTATATCTCTTGTTTGATTGGACTATTTTTATCATGACACCCAATAAATAGATGATTGTTTTAATACTGCTGATTTGAATTTGATTTCTGATTGGATGCTTTTTATACAAAATTTTTTTAATAAGATTAGATTTTACATTGATCTGATGAAAGATACGGATGCTTTTTTTTAAATTTTTACTTTGAAGTAATTAAAGTTTTTATGTTTCTATCCTTGAGACATCGTGAATCATCTTATTTTATTTTATCAGTCATGTTGGTGGGACTGTGTTTGATTTTGTGTATGTATGTATGTATGTATATATATATATAGGCCTATATAAGAACACCGAACATTTGAAATGGGTGTTCTAATATCGACCCGTTATCAGCGAACACTGTAGCAGGTTATATGGGGTAGTGCTAGGGCTTGTTCTTCCCTGCAAAAAAATAAGGATCTTTGAGTTTTTTTGTTCATTTGTATTTCGAGTAGTTGTGCTCCTTTCAAATGTTTTACTATTTAAAATATAACCTAGATTATACACATGAAAGGTGAATCATGTTTGAATTTGTATGCAGGATGCAGTGATCAAAAGTTTTTGTGCTGTTGATGTTTAAGTTAAATCTGATATAAGACTGGAATACATGTGTATATGTGCTTGCTTACCTTGTTACTATGATTTAAATAAAATGATGTTTATATAAAAAAATACAAAAAAATAAGTCAAGAATGTCATTTCTTCTTGATATTTTGCAAAAGGGAACACTAAGAAAGTCAACTTGTCAAAATGCCAATGTTTATAACATTGAACCCATATTATCAAACCACCAGAACATCCGAGTCTGAGAAAGTCAAATATCGGAATATTATATAGTTCAAGTAGGTGGCCTTGCGAGATTGCAATAAAGCAGAGATTAGGGTTTGCCCCTTCTCGGCTGTAGTTCAGTTTCATAGTTGGTATATATATATATATATATATATATATATATATATATATATATATATATATATAATTAGCAGGGGATGATTGGGGGTATATCCTCCCACATGGGGAGTGCCAAGGGGCTTGCAATAATTTTATGCTTGGCTATGTGGTAGTTTCACATGCTGCTATTTTGATGGGTTTGATATTATGAATGTCGACATTTTGGCAAGTCGAAATTATAATATACATCCATCTGAGACAATCAAAAATTCAGAGTAAGAGATAAATATAAAAAGTGCTAGAAAACACAATAAATCTGTCAACATTAGGAAATACTTCCTAATGACATAAAGTTCTATAAAACAGTAAATGTGTCAGCATTAAGGAAATACTTTCTAATGACATTTGAATTATACGCAGTGCAAGGATAATTAGCCAAGCATTAATACAATGTGAATATTTCTGCTATAATAACAAATATGCCATTCAAAGAACAAACTAAAGACAGTAAATGTTTGAAACATTTGTAATTTGTCTGTGTGAAATTTTTACCATGATGCTAGATAACTGAAACAGTTGTGAAATGCGGACATACAGAATACTGAGTTTTTAGTAAATATTACAATTCTTTTAGTTTCTTCATTTCTTGCTTTTAAAACTTTTTCTGCATTGTTAGTAGAACTGTTGAATTATAAATAACTACAACATAGATGAAGTTACATCTCTGTCATCCTTGCTAATGTAAATATCAAAAAGTGCTTTGCATATTTCTTTGATGTGAGAGGGAGAGTTTTGGTTGTATTACTGTAGCTCTTAGCAAAATAATTTACATAATCGGGAATATGAAGCAATTTCATGCATCTGCATTATTTCTTCTGGAAAACCATTTGCATTTTTCTGCTTTATAACATATATAAGAAAAAGATGTAAGACTTGATTACTTTTTTCCAATAAGTGTGATAAAATTTTGTTTTTTGATCTGTTGCTGAGTGGAGTTGAGATGTATTAAAAGAAAATGTATTGAAAGAAAAGCACTGCTAAATAATAAGGAGGTTTAAATGCAGTCACTGTTGGCAGGGGAAACAGACGTGCTGTATTGTTACAATCACTTATGCGCTCTTAGTAGAGCTGTACATGGAGTCCTTGTGGCTGCCTGATCGACCCTCTGGGAATGACATTCAGAGCTCTTATAACTCATCAGCCTGCCTGGTGATCTCATGAGTGCTGAAATCTCTGCTTCTTTTGATGCCTGTTGTGTCAGGGGTTGCTTACTGTTTGTTATGTGGGTGGCCTGCAAATGTGGATGCCTGTTCATTAGGGGGGATACACATTTATCATGCCTTCAGGGTGCCCAGCGATTAAATGCATCACCGGTGCTCATTACACTGGTTTATAATCCCACTGTAGTCCCTTCATATTCAAATTTATATGCTGTGTCTTAGCAGACAAAAACTACAGTTTGCAAATTTAGCAGGCAGTACAGCAAAACTGTGAAGCTAGTGAGCTACAAAATTAACAGCATACTGGGTCTGTATAATTAACTCTGAGAAACTGACTTAAAATGAAGCTTTTTATCACAAAAATAACTTCTGCCTAGAGAATCTCATCCTGTTAACAAAGATAAATAAGCAACTAAATAAAATAAGCTGAGAACACAAGCAGTGAAAAGATTTTACTGTGTTTTGTTGATGAGTGACAAGTCTCGAAGGAGGAAAGATAATGCAGCTAAGACTTGTCAGCTGAAAGACGGAATAACTTTGCTGGTTGATAATTTTATACATTGCTTGCAGAACTTTTGTTTTTGGATATTGTGTCTTGCAGTTTAGATACTTCAGTACTGATTGTTACCAGTAAAGTACAGAGTTATAGACCTAAGGAAAGAGGTTTCCTTCATGCAGATGTTTTCTCTTAGAAAACTTGTAAATGTTGATTAACAGCGTGACACTTCTAACATATGTTACTTATATATATCTATATATATATATATATATATATATATATATATATATATGTGTGTGTGTGTGTGTATTATTTATTTGTATATATATATATATATATATATACATACACACATACACACACACATATATGGGTCTACTTCACATAATTGACCCACGCAGAGTTGAAAAGAGCGAACATTTATTAAAGTGAATTTTCACATCAGCAGAACATTCCAATGGGAAAAAGAAGCAGTTAGCCAGTGCTAGGAAATTGTCATTTTCCCAACCGTAGTGTGATCTCAGAGTTGGTATATATGGTTGGGGAGGCCTAGGTTGGTTTGACATACTGAGGTGTGTGTGTCATTTTTTGCTGATTTGAATGTTTGCTTTATTTAACAGTTCACTTTTTTCATCTTTGTGAAAAGAGTTTTGGTGAAGTGCGATTGGATTATTTAACATAGACCTATATAAAGATATATGTATGTATATAGTTATGTGTCCTCATGGGAGTCATGTTATCCTACCACTAGAGTCAGCAGGGCCTATAACTATAGCAGATGGTTGTAGAGCCCCGGCAATAACAAACACATAGGTAAAAATGGCACTCTTTAAAGCCAAAAACACAGCATCCATGGAACCGGACAACATCCCAGGCTGCATCTTACATGAACTCCAAGATGAACTAGCCCCCCACCTAAAATCCATGTTCAATCACAGCCTCACCACAGGCTATGTGCCTACAGAATGCCACACAGCAATGGTAATCCCACTCCACAAAGGAGGAACCACCACAGACCCCGGGAACTATCGACCTATTAGCCTGACAAGCCTGGTCTGCAAGGCCATGGAGCGTATCATCATGGAACTCATAAACAAAGACATTGGTAACCTCCAAACTCTGGATGCTACCCAGTTCGGATTTGTAAAAGGTAGGTCATGTCTATGGCCTTAGTAACTGTTTCAAAGAAGTCTACCAGGTTTAGTAGACGAGGGCAAGATGGTCCACACAGCCTACCTGGACCTTACTAAAGCCTTTGACACTATCCCTCATTCAGGAATCATAAATAAACTCAGTTTTAACATAAACCCTTACGTCATGAGATGGGTGGCCAACTGACTCATGGACAGAACCCACACGATAAGAGTTGCAGACTCCAGATCTGACTCCAAACCAGTGACAAGTGGAGTGCCCCAGGGTTCAGTCTTGAGACCCCTCCTGTTCAGTATATACTTCTCTGAAGTGCAAGCGAATACCAAGGGTCTGTGGCTAACCAAGTTCGCAGATGACTGCAAACTGGTGCCATTATCGATTCCCCTACTGATGTAAACATCTTGCAAAAGGACCTCACCGAGACAAACACCTGCTGTCAAAATCATGGCCTCAAGCTAAATGCCAAAAAGTGCAGTGTTATCTCCTCTGGTAAAAACATGGTACCCATGAATTACCAAATAGGGGGAAGTTCACTTAACACAAAGTGTGATAAGAGACCTTGGGACCTAAGTAGATAGTAACTTCTCCTTTGATAACCACATTGCCACAGTGGTCAGAAAATCTTATTACATGGCCCACTTAATCACAAAAGGGTTCGCATCTAGAAATAAGGAAGTCATCGATCTCGTCTGCTCATCACTTATCAGACCCCTCATTGAATACAATGCCTCATTTGGGATGCACCTCACAAGACACCTACAACAACTTGAGAGGCCCTAAAAGTACCTCACCAAGAGGATTGCTGGCCTCAAACAATTGCTCTATGCTGACCGGCTCAAGAAACTCACTCTACTCGGTCACATACCGCTTACTCCGAGGAGACCTCTGTCTGACATACAAAGCTATGTCAAACCTGGAATTGTTGGACATGCTCCACTTGAAGAAATCCCAATCTCCCCAAGCTACACGCTCTAGGGACATAAACCTCACCACAAGAATAAATAGGACATGCTGGAGGGGTAGATTATTGTTCCAGAGACTTCCCATGCTCTGGAACAAAATCTCCATCCACATCAAGCAGAGCTCATCATTAGCACTCTTCAGAAAAAACCTTGATAAGTGGATGGGTGATAGGAAATTCACCCCTGGGATTATGTCTGGGGCACTGCTTGATAGAGGGGCAGGAATGTAACAATACATGGGTGGCGAATGCCAATACACTGTTGGCTAGGCTTGCTTTGGCCCTCGGGCTGATAGCCTAGTACCTACCTATGTACCTATGTTGCAAAGCATTTGGCAAAGTCTGCGGGAATTGTAATAATTTTGAGAGAGTCTGCAAAAAGCACAGCAGTAGGATGTGAATGTTTTAGAGGCAAAACAGCAGTATCACACTGAAATGTGCTGACATGGATGTGTTGCATAACGCAAGTTAAACACTGTGTTAATGCAACCAGTAACTCCAGTAATGATGCCATGCATTTAGTTTAAGCTGCTGCTATTAGTAAGGTGAAATGCTGATCTGAAGAGTTGTTGATTAAAGACAGATCAACTGTATTCATGTCAGATATTGGGTGGAGTACAGTACCTAATTTTAATGTACTGAATTTAAATAATAATGTGTTAAAATCTGCATGCCTGTTGCTGTCAAAAATTTAAAAAGTACATATTGGTGTTCCAAACAGCGTCAATGCTGAATTTAAGCAACCAGTTACTTAGGTCAGAGTGCTTGTGAAACACTTGCCATGTCTCAAATGTACTTTACATTTGCAGATTGACTTGTTAGAGGCTAAAGGCTAGATGGATGCACATAGTTGTTCAGTGAGAATGCTAATGTGCTATGGGGGCTGTTACAGAACTGAATCACTTAGCTATCAAATCTAGAATTCAGATTCATGGAAATACACAGAAATGCATGCTAATTATAAAGTGCTAATGCTTCAAGAAAATGCAACATTAAGAGTTTCTGTGATTAGTAGTACTTTATAGCCAAGTTCAGAAATACAAGTCATAGCATTCTAAGCAAGTAGTGCAAAGTATGCATGGCATTTCTGAGAAATATTCTGATCTTTTGGAAAGCTTTGGCTGTTTTCATGGTAGACAACACAGACATTTACTCATGAAGTAGTACCAGTGATCCACTACTCGAGTAAGAGTTCCAGTTGTATTTTGCTCCAAAACTCAGCAAAAATTGAAGCATATGGAAGCTACAGAAGTCATAGTTGAACAAAATGAACCAAGTGGATAGGTGATTAATATGGTGACAGTTGTGAAGCAAGACATTGCATCTCAGGAAACTGCTTTTCCAGATACTCACAGAATTCCAGGTATTTATTTTCTGCTATGCTATACTTTTTAATTTCATTTTATTTGAGACTGTTAGTTTAATCTCTCTATCAAGTTACTGTCTATAGTTGCTTGTTCATGAAGGATAATTAACTTAAACTGTAACTATTGCTCATAAAAATGATTGGAAGAAGACTCAAGTATTTTATAATTAATGTCCAAAAAGAACATAAAGGAAACAAGAAGATGGAAGCAATGGGGAATGGCACACAGGCAACTATACCCTGTAGATGAAGATATAATTTTTGTGTATATTTAGACTCTACATGATCTTCCAGACACCCAGCGTGTGGTAGACTGTTTAGTTTCAGTGTCCATGCAGACTGTAACTCTGAGAATACAGTGTATTTAGCCATCTGCAATATATGCTCCATGTTCTATGTAGGAAAAACAAATATTAGACAAAGAGACAGGGTCAGGGAACATCAATATGACATTAGAACAGGGAGTATTACTAATGCACTATCAAAACATGTGACAATGCTTGACAGTACACACACAATTTAGATTCATGGTGTTAGTACAGTTAGAATCTAATGAATGAGGTGGAGATCTGGGCAATCAAACAGAGGTTGTGAAAACAAGATGGATAACCAGGTTTAGAGCTAATACTAGAAAAGGCTTAAACGAGAAACTTCCATTAAAGCCTGTTTTGAAAAGGAGAACTTTATGTAGATAGACAGTATTTATATATATTTTTGAAATGTTTTGTGCTTTCAAGACATTTTAGCATGGCATTGTTTTTTTTTTATTGTGAAATTTTTACTAATACTTGTTTTAAAAAAATAGATTTTTATATTTGACTGCCAGCATTGCACCTTGAACAGCTATGTGTCTTTAAGTTAATTAAGTATAGTTTCAGTTGCTAGGATGATAAAATGTTGTGGATCATGTGATTCTTTGACTATTTATTAAGCTGATTTGTTGAAGAATGATTTTGTCTGATGAAGCAGTGATAACATATTGTGAAAGTGCTAACGTTATATTAAAGATTTTTATTCTTATTTTTGGCTTCCTGTTGCTTTGGTTCACTTTATGTGCTTTCTGGACATTATTACTTGGATTTTAAGTGGATCATTTGTCCATTTGGCTAGGCTTTCGATGTATTTTATAATTAACTTGGGAATTATACAGAGTTTTACACCACCACACCTTTACCCCATGAACAGTAAGAGGATACATTCTGGAGTGAATATACTCTAATATAGGTGTTATACTTGAACCTCCCCAACATAACTTTCAACTTTCCCTGATTTTGCCATATGTCCTTGATTTTCCCTGTATTGTTTACCTGTCCCTTGCGAAGATTTTAATTTTCTGTTACATCATTGAAGGTTACAGTCAATTAATAATGCCAGATATTAGAGTTTTATACTTCTTATTGTTCTGAAAATGCATGTTGATGCTACACATACCCCTCAACTGTACACATTTTCGCAGACTGTCCAGATTTTTGCCTTATAGTTTTGGTCCGTTTTTTTTTTTCATAAAATTGTGGCTTTCTGGCAAATTAGTGGCAAATCATTAAAGACTGAAGTTAGAAAATAATGAAAGACATTTGAGGTTTAGACTTCATACCCTTCAGAAATTCCATGCTAATGCAAAACCTGTTATTCTATCAACTTTCTAAGTTTATAAGAGCAATATTTAAAAAATTGTCCCTATTTGTATCACTTTTTTATGGCCATGTCTGGATTTCTTACCCTAAGAGGTTGAGAGGTATGATGCTACACATTTGGGTGTATTAAAAGATTAATTTAGAATAATGTTTAGAAATTTTCCCTTATTTTGGACCTTTGCTCCCCATCAGTTTTGGTTTTATCCACAGTTCTTCTGCAAAGAAATGGAGAGAGATGCTCCCAAGTGTGTATCAACCCAAAACAGAGAGTTGGATATATTCTGTATTTTACTTTCTAATATTTCAGATTTTCATATTACAGGGAATAGTTTCCTGCCCAGTTTGCTATATCCAGTTCATCATTTTCTCTAAGCATTTGTTGAGTTTCTCTAAACAGTCAAATTTCAGACAGTTTTAAAGTAATTTAGAATGTAACATATGATAGATAGCCACAGTGTAATCCTCTCAAATGCAAAAGTAATGGAAGGTAATCACTTTCTGGTGTAGCACTCAGCTCTATTAAATCATGTGACACTATAAAGTGATCCAGCATGGAATATTTCTGGCTGCCAGTATAGGTTAAGTTTCCCCCTTGTTCCCTAACTGCATATAAATTTAGGATTATTCAGTCAGGAATAGTAACTAAATATGAAACCTTTCATATTGGGTCCTTTTAAGCTTACATAACTCTTTTTCCAGGTTCAACAAATCACTTTTCAGTGCCAAATAATCATATTGAGAAACCCCTTCACCTTCAATTGGTGTAAAGTCACACATAAGTGGATTGTCCTTATCACAAAACCTGGATATGAATGCATCAACATTCAGTTCATGACAGGCCATGTACTCAGCCTCTTCTACCGATTCAAATACCTCTGTAGCTTCATTTCCTGTAGCCATATTAAAGCTGTTGTTTGGTAAAAACTCAGAACAAATTAGGCAAGTAAAAAATGTTACCAGTTCAACAGCTAACCTTTGCTAAAAGATAAAAATCAAATAAAAGTCCAAAAAGCAAAGGTATGGCTCCAAACTTCAAAATCTGTTGAAATACGAATCCAAAATCCAAGAAACTGATGTCAGCTCAGCTTTATTCACACAAGCGCTTTCACATATAGCTTCGTCAGGTGCATAATACATGCTGATTAGAACACCTATTTATACTAACAGTTAATCATAAAACCTAGATGTATATATATATATATATATATATATATATATATATATATGTATATATATGTATATATATATATATATATATATATATATGTATGCATATATATATAACATAAGTAGGGGTGTACTTGGTGAAGGAGGGCTTGCCCTCTGCAAAAAAGATAGATTTTTTTTATTTGTATGACACGATTGTGTGCTTTAATTTTTGTGACTCAAATGGTTGTCATAGACTAATATCCATATATGGATCTACTTCAGTAGATCAACTTACTTAAACACCGAAGACCAAAATGCTGAGACAGAAATAACAGAAATGCACAACAATGAAAACTGACATGATCAAATGTCAGAGCAGTGAACAGGTAGTACATTCATCCCTCTGAGGTACAAAGATCCTCTGCAAGCCCCTTTGCACCCCCACACCCCCTGCAACTTGTATATACCAACTCCTATTTCGCACTACAGTGGAACATGGGGGATTTTCCTCATCCTCACTGTACAGCAATCTCCATGTTCACCATGTCTTTGTACCTCGGAGGAATGAATGCAGTACCTGTTCGTGGGTCTGACTTTCGATCATATGATTTTTCACTATTGTGCATTTCTGGTATTTCCGTCTTGGCATTTTGGTCTTGGTGTTTAGGTAAGTCGATCTACTGAAGTAGATCCATACACACACACACACACACACAGGTACATATACATATGTGCATACATCCATACATATGTATGTGTACATATATATTTATATATGTGCGTGTGTATAGAGTTTTTAATGTGATTTTTCTGCACATTTTTGTATTGCTTGCTTGTATGCATGTATTTTGTACTCTGATGTAATTTGTGTATGGTGTCTTGCTCCAAGTCATGATGAAAAAAGGATAATTTATGTTATCTTTTTAACAAATGCTAATAAATAAGTAAATAAATTGATAAGGATATAAAACAACAGCAGCACATAGAACTAAACTTCGGACAAGCATAGTCAGTCTTTTAACAGTTACAGTAACAGTAACAAAGGTTTACACCTCTGCCACCTAGGCTGTTCATAGGTAATTACTAGGCTAGTGCTTAAAATTACCTATCCCATTTATTTATAGATTGGCCTTACCCATCCCATGGGCTATAATTATATATTACCCCAATGAGAATAAGTGGGATCATGCCATAGATAATTTGAGGGTACTTTTTCACGGGCTAAAGCATTTAAGAGCTAAAGCTAAGGCTATTGGATTAATTAGTTAAAGCTATTAATGTTAAGGTTATTAGATTGCATAGTGCATCGTCAGGCGCAAGTACTGAAGCAAACCAAGGACTTAACTATGTCAGTGGCTCACATTAATCTTAAAAAAATAGTTAAAATATCAGGTTCTGATGATAACTTTATTTCTTATCTTATTTACTGTAGGTATGATGCACTTGTATATGTAGATAATATCCAATTGTTCACTACCTATTTTCAGCAAAAAAGGCTCTACTTTGTTAGCATAACCGGTTAAAGTTGATGTATCAACATAACATTACAAATCCAAGTTAAGAATAATATAGATAATAAGATAATTTATACAGTCACAGCTACAAATATTAACCTGCTTTTGTTTACTGGAAAAGTTCTTGGTTACATTGCACATTTTCAGTAGCAGCCTTGGAAGTATAGCTCCAAGAAATAGTAAATGTATAATATTACGTTTAGACAAACTCTAAACCAATGACAGTGTACAAAAATAATGAAATTTATTAAAAAGTGAAATAAACAGAAATTATCTTACCAAGATATAAAATGATTAAGTTTTAAGCAGTGACATATTTGCACACTACAGAACATCACTGGAGCAGGAAATTATCAGTATAAAAGTATGAACATTCCTAAGTAGTAGTGAACATTAAAAATACAGGAGCTAAAGTGATGTCATATATATATATATATATATATATATATATATATATATATATATATATATATATATATATATATGGGTCTACTTCATAACATCGAAATTTCATAATGCTGAATTTCATAACACTGAAAATTCAAAACACTGAAACCCCAAAACATTGAAAACTCAGAACATTGAAAGTGTGCTTCATAACACTTGAAAACTACATTGCACAAATAAATAAGATCCCCTCCATCTACAACACCACCTAACTAACAAACACACTTTCTACTATGTTTCTGCAGCAAGGCAAGCCCCCAACTCTCCCAGTAAATTAAATAGACCAACTCCAAGAGCGCACTATAGTGGCAAAAAGTTAATTTCTTAACCTCAGTGTACAGTGAGGTTAGGAAATTAACTTTTTTCCACTGTAGTGTAATCTTGGAGTTGGTATATTTAATTTACGGGGGGGGCAGAGCCCCCCACATGGGGGGTGCAGAGTGGCTTGCCCCCCTGCAGAAATGTAGTAGAAAGTGTGTTAGGTGGTGTTGTAGGTGGAGAGGATGTTATTTACATATGCATTGTAGTTTTCAATGTTATGAAGCACATTTTCAATGTTCTGAGTTTTCAATATTTTGGGTTTTCAGTATTTTGGAATTTAGATGTTTTGATCTCAATGTTATGAAATTCAATGTAAAGAAATTTCAAAGTTATGAAATAGACCCATATATATATATATATATATATATATATATATATATATATATATATATATACACACACACACACACACACACACACACACACACACACACACACACACACACACACGAGCTTATAGGAGAACAATAATTCATACATTTCTTGTGGGAGATGTGCTGCATACCCACTTCAGTAAGAACTAAAAAAAAAACTGTAAGGAAGAAGCGGTTGAGTAAATGAGAAGAAAAACTCTTGAGTATTTGTATATTTTTATACTGGAGATTAAGAACATTTGCAGAGTCTAGCATGAGTTAAATGTAGTTTGAGGTTGATCTTAAAAGTGAGGAGGTTGCTTCTCTAATGATACATGGCTTTGTAGACAGCAACTCAGATCCTTCCTCCTCCCTTTTTTCCTAATGAGTTGTGGTACTCTCCCTCATGTAAAGAATACTGCAACATAGGAATATAAGGACATGGAGTAGTTGTGTAAAACCTTGCCATAACCATAGATGTCCTTTTTTATGTTGCAGTATTTTATCCCTCCCACCTTCCCCCTGATTCATGTTCTTCCTTTGAATGTGTGTTATGTCCTTTTGTTCCCTAGACTGATGTTCATCCTGGGGAATTCAGTTCTGAGGATGGTACATGTGGATGTCACTTTTATGGCCGATGCCAGCTTTGGGCCTACATGTGATGTCTCAAGCACCTAGCAGTGGTAAAAGACTTTTGTATACTGGCCGGTCATCAGGATCGTTTATGACAGGGAATTCTTCATGTAAAGTATTATGCAACATAGAAGAGAAGGACATCTATGGTTATGGTAAGATTTTACAGAAGTAATCTGTTTCTTCATTTATACACTCTTTTTCTCTTTTACTCTTTTTTTGGGTCTGTATCAGAACATCAAAGTTTTAATCAAATGCTAAAAATAGCGAAGCTGTAGAACACCAAATTCTTTCCTAGGGAAAGAATTTGGTTGGTCGGTTCTGTGGCTTTGCTATTTTCAGTGCTGTGGTGGAGATTTACAGGTCAGATTCAGGTAAATGTGCAATTGTGTGGTTGTTAGGATTAGGGTGTGGGTTAGGTGAGTTAGGGTTAGGGTGTGGGTTAGGTGAATTAAGTTTAGGGGCGGGTTAAGTGAGTTAGGGTTAGGGCACAGGTTAGGTGAGTGTGCAATAGTGACGGACCTTAGGGTTAAGGTTTGGGTTAAGGTAAGTGGATAGATAGTAGTGTATGTATAGTTTAGTGTAGGGTTAGCTGTAAGATTATAAGTATATGTGTGTGTATTGATGGTTTTTACGTGTGCTTGTGTTGTGTGTATGTGTTTCAGAATAACAAATTTTTTCCCAAGGAAAAAATTTGCTGTTCTGAATGTTCAATATTATGTGGTTTAGATATTTTAAGTTAGATGAAATTGCATTTGCTATTTTAATCTTTCGATGACGTGATATAAATGCCTTTTTTTACCATACCCCAACATTTATCATACTTCTATTTAAACAATTTTACTAGTAATCTCTCATCTTTTTCATTTATCCACTATAACACTTTGTACACATTTAATAAAGCAGCAAATACCACTGGGTTAATTAACCCTAAACCTCCTTACTCTTTATTTACAAACAAAACTCCTCTTTTTACTAGGTTTAATATAGAACCCTATACAAATGAAAAAAAAAATGCAATAATTCCTTTTCAAATACTGTTGGCAACATAAATACACTTGCTAAGTATGCTATTTCTCCCATCAGTACTGAAGTTATCAAAAAAGCCTTTTTTCTGAATGATAATTTATATGTTCTCCAGAAAATACAGGTTTGTTTTGTTTATTCTATTGTTTTTTTTCCCCATTGAATTCTCCTTACATCTTTATTCACAAATGTTATACCCATCACAGAAATATATATCCCTGTCTTTACTACATCACCTAAACCTTTACTTTTCTCTTTATCTAAAGCCATCCCTATCATCTCTAGACACTGATTTATGCAAATTATTACTTCTTTTATCCAATATTTGTTTTTTTTTTTGCAATTATTATAATGTCATCTGCATATGTTAACATAACTTGAATTCTTAACCCTTTAGTTATTATATACCCCACCTCCTTCATTTTCTAATCTATTTCACATACTATTACATTCATAACCAGTGCAAAGAATATATAACTCTTTGGACATCTCTGTCTTATATGACTTTTTGTATATACCTCTTGGCTTAACCAGACATTTGCAAATATTTTACTTTATTATTACTATATGCTGACATATATAATTACCTACCTTTCTCACTTATATTCTTTCATTATCACCTGTAATATTTCATGCCCAATTTTATCAAATACAGTATTGCAAGATCATCAGAAAATCCTGTTTCAACTACCTCCCCTTCTCATGTAACTAAATCGTCTGATATTATAAAAGTTTTAACTTACCACATCTTATAACTTCTAACATTTTTCTTATAGCATTTCCTTTATTTTTATAGTTGCCTATTAAATTGCAAAGTCTCTTCTTATTGTATAATATACATATTTGTCAGTAAATAGTCTACAATCTGATGAAATAAGCTTTCTGTTTTTTTTACCATTAGTATAAGTGTATACTGTTATAATTAGATATATTTGTTCTTTCCATTTTAAATTTACAATGGTTAATCTCCCAATTATTGCTAAAGTTACAGCTACTATCTCCCTCCCCATAGCTTCATTTGTTAAAAATTGTGTGTCTTCTAATATAATTACAGCTACATCACACGTATTACACCACTGCAGAACCCTATCCTTACTATATTCTTAATACTATTTATATTTACAGAAAGCACTCTAAAATTTTCATTTTTTTCTTTTCCTTAGATTCATGGTTTCATAAATTCACAGCTAATTACTAGGCTAGCTTTCTTCATAGGCAATTCTAAGTCTAGACAAACTCCCTCCCAAAGGTGAGGATCAAATACTGTACTTTGTGTCTATGAGTCAAACACCTTAACCATTATACCAACCCCAATCATTAGTTGTGCATATTCTTTTTCATCCATTTCTTTTTTTTTTGTACTTGTCCCATTAAATTTTCTTTTTCTGTCTTTTACCCTTTTACCAATAGAATTCCTTTTTTTTCTGCCACCGAGTTTATGTAGTCTTCATCACTAATTTCAGAATCTTCTATGTTATTTTTATTTTTCTCATCTAATTTTCATTCTATTTCTACTCCTAAAATTTCTTTTTGTTTACTTTCTTCTCTTTCTTTTTTCTTACTTTTATTTTCATTTGTGCAATTCACCCATAAATGTCCAATTTTGTTACATTTATAACAATTCAATTTACATTTTAGCATCATGTCCCATTTTCCCCACAAATCTAACATTTTCTTTTATCACAGTAACTTATCGAATGTCCTTTTCCAGGTTGTTCCCAGTATTTTATGACACCCTTCTTCCCCTCCACATTTATCATACTTAGTATATGTATAATTTTTTCTCTTTCTATTCTTAACACAATGTTACAGTCCCATCCACCATTCCATAATCTTCTTTTATTATAAACTTTTGCAATGTCCAGTACTACTTTACATAAAATGTTCAACTGACCCTTCAAAGTCTCTTTTTTCACCTCTGTTCAAAATTGTACATGAAATTTATTTTTTGTTTCTTTGATAAATGCTTTTATTATATAAGATTGCATAGATTATAGTCTTTCTTTTTTCAATATTCTCCAAGAAAATTTTCCATTGAAAAACAATCTCAAATATAATGTCACAAAATTTATCTTTTGTTAATAAGAATAAATGCTCTTATCTCGTGTGTATTTACACCAAAAGGAGCTATTAAATTTTCCCATGCTTCATACCTGGTCCATTTCTTTACTTTGAAGCCTTACTACGTACTTCTGTTTTTCATTTTCTTCTGCCTTCTTTTCTGATATTCCCATTTTACTTCTTTTGCTTTCTCTGCATGTTTTCTTTTCCATCTCACCACTATTCGTCAGCATTGTCTATGCATCCTCCTTTTGTATTTTATCCATAATGTTTCTGCAGGAAACATCTCTTTCATTTTATGGCTCACTCTGCATTATCATTTCTTTAAGTAAATCATCCCACAGCCCTCCTGACTAGAGGGTTGTAATTATACATTCATCATTTGCCATCTCATCTCCATCAAACAGATTTTGAAATATGTCCTCAGAATCCTGCACACATTCTCTGGTCTGGATATTTGCTTTTTCCTCCATTTCATTCACCGGTCCATTATCTCCTTCTCTCTCCATCTGCCTCCCTGGTTCTGTGGGCCACTTCTTCTCATGGATCAGAAACAGGAAGCGCTCCTGCAAAGTGGGTCTCACTCGCAACAATGTTGAGTAGGGGAAGTTCCCTGAAATAAGACTGAATTTGGTAGGGGATTGCTAAAGGTTACCCTCTTTCACCATATAATTATCAGTGGTGCAATATGTAGTACACTTGCCTTTCATGCAGAAGGTTGTGTGTTTTTTTTCCCACATCAAATAGTGTGATTGATGACACTGCTGTGCAGCATAAGGGGTTGCTGCAGTTCTGAGTGTTTCATCCTTCAGATGAGATGTTAAAACATGGTCCCTTCTACTTGGGTTGGTGGTAGCTCTGGTGAATGTAAAAGAACCTATGACACCTATCAAAAAGAGTACAGGAAGTTCCGAATGCCTTGGCCAAATTTCTCCTCTTAATATAAATAACATCTCAGGTCTTTCCTGAAAAGAAGAAATATGAAAATTATCCAGAGTTGTATAGGACAAATGAGGCACACCAAATATTTGATGGCAGGTCCCACAAGGAGGCCTCTTTCACTTTGGACTATTAAACAGGAAAGATGGACCTTTAGACATGTACACAAAATTTTATATGTTTTATTTTCTGTCAGTAAGAGCTTTAAATTACCAGGCCTTCATTAATTATTACTAAAATGCTTTCTTGCACCAGAAGCATAGACCAACTTTTAAAGAGTGATATTAATTTCAAGCTTTCCAATCTGAATAAAACTGTTTATAAGCTTTGAAGGTACATGGCTAAATGCAGCTATGATGCCATAATTGCATCTTTAAGGTCATCACCCTGTGGTATGATCTTAAGATGCATTGTCTGTTTAGCATCCCACTCTGATCTGGTGGATGTCAAAGTAGCTTTACAGGATAGTCTTTTAAATCCAGAAGTGACTGTAAATGACATTTAGAATAAAGGCAAAAAAAGTTTGATCCTTAAAGTTTTTTTTCTCAGTTACCTATAAGCTAGATTCCAGGAACTTTCCTACAGCCAAGGATAATGTCTCTAGAAAGTACCCCCAAAAAACTCAAGGGACAGCAAAAACTATACTCTGCTTTCCAAGAATTTTTCCATTACTAAGAAGTCACAAGAAGCCAAGTCATTCTTTGTGTCCTTTCCCACCTTTTCAAATATGACAAATTTCAAGTATTACCTGTGGGTCATGTGTTATGTGTTATTTTATTATTATTGTTATTATTCAGCTGGAAAACCTTGTTAATGGACAGATGACTGATAGTGTTAGCATTTGTAAGCTATACCATATACTTTACATGTATCTCAACTTTAGAATACGTTCCATAAATAATTTGTGCTTCCATAGCCTGGGGCAAGGTGCATAACCTTTTAAAATTAGAAAATGCAATAATACCAGATATGATGTTGTCAGTCTTGCCTTTATTCTCACTAATGGGTCAGATCCAATCCATCGGATCTGTCTTGGGCATTTCAAAAGCTCGAGGTCTTCAGCAAAGCTCATGGGCATCCCTCTTTACCCATAATGCAACCCTTTAGCTTCCTCAGATCTAGTTTGCCATTCTGTGAAGGAGGTTCTCCTAGCAAGTTATGGGCTAAGTGTTTCTATTTTTTCTAATAGTATCTCATTTTTTCTTATCGTTAGCTTAGTTCTCTCTATTTAAATAGTTTTATATACCTTTACCCTGTCTTAATTTGTCTTTAAAGTGAGTGTCAGGCAATTAGTTATTTTGCTTCTTACTTTCAGTTGTTAGTGTCCGTTTAAATTAGAAAACGTCTAACTAACATCCATTTAAGTTGGAGGATGTTTCTCCTGCTTTTCTCGTTTCCCTTTTGCTAACCATCCATTTTAGTTAGAGGGCAAATAATATTTAAAAAAAACAAAAAACTTTTCTTTCTCTTTTCTTCTATGTGTCCATTTAAGTTAGAGAACTACTTGTGTGGGTTTTGTGTGCAAGTATCTCTTCTTTCTTGTTATAGGATGTCTTAAAAACAGGAAGGGAAGCCTCTTGGCTTTAAAAAGTGTGAAAAAATGTGGAAAAAAGATGCCCCTTAGTGATTCACACACTTTGTCTG
This sequence comes from Protopterus annectens, assembly GCF_019279795.1. Lineage (NCBI taxonomy): Eukaryota > Metazoa > Chordata > Ceratodontiformes > Protopteridae > Protopterus > Protopterus annectens. Next base: position 621,840,599 of record NC_056747.1, on the reverse strand, counting down.
CATTGCCTGGGGCCTCTTCACCTACAAGAGGCATGCTCCATCTGCCATGGATTTAACCAGAGAGTGCTGATAGAGCACAAGAATGAACTCATTCTGAAAGGGTTAATAAAAACTCCCTTTTCTGAGGCTATATCCTAGGAATCATCTTCTAAATCAGATAAGTCTCAAAAATGTCCTTCTTTGGTGCCGAGATCCTTCTCAGAGCCGAAGGAAAAAGCACATAGACTGTCGGCTCCAGTGGAAACTATGGATCAGACAGCTGATCTTGGATCCAAGGCTTCATCATAACAATTGGAACCCTCAGGCCTAAAGTCGATCTTGCCTTCTAAATTCAGGTATCAGAACCAATCGCCTTCTTTAGAACCAGTCCCCTATCAGCTCCCATCACCATTTTTGACCAGATCTAAATCACCTACCCTTTCTACCCAGTCCGCCAGGAGTCTGTCCGATGAAGATGTGGATAGGGTGGTGCAGAGGCTGCTAAAGACACTGGCCTTGGCCAAAATTATTATTGGATCCAAGCCCAAAGGAATCTAATTCTCTAAAGGTCAGAGAGGTAGTGGGAAAATGTGGTTCAGAAAGGAATCAGATCAGACACAGTCTTTCCCTTTGGCACCTGCTCCACCTCCGATCCTTCCCTTGGTTTTGAAACCAGAAGATTCCAACATCCAGCTTGTGTTTGTTTTGGCTGTGAGACCCATTGGCTCCTCAGATCCAGTATCTGCCTGTAGTGTTTCTGACCAATCAGAGCAGGAGACCACTGGGAGCTGACACTGTCTGATCAGTTCCTCAGAGCCTTTTTGGATCTCTTTGGATCTGACCCTGTCTCTGTGGGCTTTGCCGTGGGTGAGTTTGACTCCTACCTCTGCTTCAAAGCTTCTGTCTTCTGCTCCAGAGGTTCCATCAGCCCTGACAACCTGTTTGTCAGATCCAGGGAGCTCTGCGGAGCAGGGGCAGATGCCTTTGAAGTTATGAGAATTCTGATGAAGTCCATATTACCAGGACAAAAGCACTAAATCTTATTAAACTGTGTGTTTTAGTGAAATACCATGGTCTAATTCTATAAAGGTCAGAGAGGTAGTGGAAAAATGGGGTTCAGAAAGTCACAAAGATCTTTCCAGGACACACAAGGTGAAAGTTCCCATAGAGGCAGAGGTGGGAACAATAATGGAAGATGGCACCCTCACAGCAGGGGAGGCCTGCAGAGAATCTTTCTTTGGTAGACCCTGCCAGTGCTCCTGATGGAGTACCCAATTGCTTGCCTCTGAATACAGTTGAGGATCAATTGTCCCTGCACTGAAAAACCTGGCAAAAGTTAACAAATGACAGATGGGTGCAGGGCATAATATCCAGAGGATACATCATTCCCTTCTCCTACCCCACTCCTGTAAACAAGTCAGCATCAGACATTCCACCCAGTCAGAAGGAACAAGCAACATTAGAAATACAAAAGTTGCTAAGGAAAAAGAGGCATTGAACACATCTCTGCAGACCAGAGAGGATCCAGAACGTGCTCAAGGTTCTTTTCAGTTCCAAAGAAAAACAGGGGCCCATTTTGGACCTCAGCAATCTGAACAAATCTGTAAAAAAAGACCAAGTTCTGGATGATGACACTGCAGTCAATACTTCCATTCCTGGAAAAAGACAATTGGATGTGGTCTGTAGACCTTCAGGATGCATGCTACCACATTCAAATGGAAAGGTGATCCATAAGGTACTTGCTGTTCTGGCTAGGAGCCAGCCATTTCCAGTTTCAAGCTCTGCCCTTTGGTCTCACTACAACCCCCAGAGTGTTCACCAAGTGCATGGCAGTAGTGGTGGCTCACCTGAGATGCTGAGGATTGCAGGTGTTTCCATATCTGGACGACTGGCTCATAACCTCCCCGACCAGGCATCTTCTGCTACAAGCCAGGGACTATACTCTCCAACTCTGTTCCTACCTGGACATTACCGTAAACTATGAACTATCATCTCTAGAGCCATGTCAAAACTTAGCTTTCATAGGAGCAGAGATAAATACAACCACACTGGTAGCAGGACTCCCACAAGACAGAGCAGACAATCTCCACCATTATGTAAAATTGTTAATCAGGAAGACATGAGCCTCCACAAAACTGGTTCTTTAGGTACTAGGGAAAATGACTGTGTTAATCTTATTCATTCCCCTAGTGCATCTTCATATGAGAATACTTCAGTGGTTACTTTAAGCACAGTGGTCAATCCTGGAATGTCTAGTGTCACACAAAATCATAATAACCAACTCCTGCAAAAAGGATCTCCAGTAGTGGATTCATTCTCCCTTAATATCTCAAGGCCGTCACTTCATTCCTAGGCCACAGTGACCATGGATGTTTCCCAGATAGGGATGGGGGGAATTATCTAGGGAAGACAATTCAAGCCATCTGGCAGAAACATGAGGCTCATTTGCGCATAAACATCCTGGAGATGAGGACGGTGCTTTTAGTGTTGCAAGCATTTCAAGACACTCTCCCTCTAGGAACGATAGCAATCCACTCAGACAACATGTCTGTAGTCTAGTACATAAACAAGTAGGGAGGAATCAGATCTTACCCCCTTTGTTGAGAAGCTCTGAGGGTCTGGCAATGGGCAATGGCTTCCAACCACTTTCTGATAGCAATGCACATCCCAGGGAAATTCAACATGATTGCAGACAAACTGAGCAGGGCCATTTTATGGCCTCATAAGTGGTCCCTCAGTCAGAAAGTTACAGAAGAGATCTTCAGAAAATGAGGCCAGCCTTCCTGTGATCTCTTTGCATAGCCCGTCAATGTTAAATGTAGCAACTGCTTTGCCCTGATCCCTCCCATGAGGGAGTCACCAAGGGATGCAATTGTTCACGACTGGCCTCCGGGACTTATTTATGCCTTTCCTGCAATCCCACTAATTCCCAAGTTTTAGCAGAAAGCAAGTTTGTTGGAGACAACAATAATCCTAATTACCCTCTATTGGCCTCATCAAATCTGGTTTCCTTTTCTTCAGCCTCACTTTTGGGAAGAACCATGGATTCGGGACGCTGCACTGGATGTTCTGACTCACCCATCAGGAATGGTTCATCCCAACCTGGACAATCTCAAACTAACAGCTTGGCTGCTCCAGTTGCCCAGATCACCAGGTTTTCTCTCCCATTTTCTCTCCTTTCCTCCCCAGTCTGGCATATTTTCTTATCTTCCCATAAAACATCTACACATAAATTGTACATAAGTAAATGGAAGAGATTTGTTACATGGGCCATCAATAATCAGATTCTTTTTCTGTGCCCATACATTCTATCTTAGAATTTTTTATGACATTTTTCAATGAAAGAGCTGCTGCCGCCACTTTTAAAGTTCAGTTGTTCAGTTGGCAGCAATTTCAAATTTCCATGTAGGAGAAAATGGTTCTGGAATCATGTCTCACAGACTTTGTAAAGCTTTCTTAAAATGAATTACTATGATAAGACCCCCTTAAAGAAATCCAACACCGCCCTGGGATCTGAATTTTGTCTTGTCAAACATTATTGGTCCTCCCTTCAAACCATCAGCCACATGTGATTTGAAATATCACTCCTTGAAAATGCTCTTTTTGGTGGCTGTTACTTCAGCCAGAAGAGTTTCTGAATTGCAAGCTTGTCTGCCAAGCTCCCCATACCTAGTTTTTCATAAGGACAGAGTTTCTTTATGCATTAACTCCTCATTTCTACCAGAGGTTATGTCAGAAAGTAACCTCAGCCAATCTATTGAACTGCCTGTTTTCTTCCCAAACTTTCAAAATAAAGGAGAATATTCATTGCACCTTTTAGATGTTCATAGACAGTTACATTTCTACCTCCATAGGACTTCAGAATTTAGAAAATCAGATCAGTTCTTAATTTCTTATTCAGATATTAGATTGGTCAACCAGTCACCAAAGTTACCTTATCCAAATGACTTACGCTATATATATTCTATGTTTACAATTCTAAGAATAGAGCCCTTCCAAATCCCATTAAAGCTCATTCTACCATGTTGTTAGCCACGTCTACATCCTTCTAAGCTAGGTTACCTTTGGATGATATCTATGCTGCAGCAACATGGGCAAAACCTCTATTATTCTATGGGAAATACCTTTATTACTCATTATAAACTGGATTTCACTACTAGGAGTAGAGCCTCTTTTGGTTCTATGGTTCTGAGGAATATTCTCCCACGAGCCACCCAAGATTCAGGTTGCTTGGGACGCAGTTCCATCAGTGAGAATTAAGGCGAGATTGACAACATCACATAAAGAACTTATGTACTTACCATAACATTCCACGTGTGTTGTCCAACTCGACCTTTATTCTCACAACCCTCCCTCCATATCCCCTGCCTATACTCCAGGGAGATCAAGTAGTAAATTGTGTACTGCAGTTCCCTTAGAGCCTGGCAATGGTGGGTTCTAAAGGTGGAGTTGTTTGCAAACTTGGCGATTTTATTATAACATGATTCGAGTCTGGCAAGGTCAAGTTTTCTAAGCTGGGTAATAATTGGAGCAGCATACATTAGGGTAGACAAGAGGTGAGTTTGGGCTAGGGTAATCCATGCTTGTTTCAGGAGGGATTTCCTGTGCCTATATAGTGTTCTCATTTTTTATGGACTTTTTTGATAGTTTGTGAAATGTGGATGTCGTAGTGTAGATTTTTATCAATTTCAACACCTAGGAGTTTGGTATGGTCAGAGGGAGAGATAATAGTGCCATTTTTGGAGTAGAGAGTGAAGGATAGAGGGGTGGAAATGGCTTTGTTGGGGGTGAAAAGTAGTAATTTGGTTTTACTAGGGTTTAGTATAAGTTGGATCTAAGTGATCCAACTTTCCACAGAGCTAAAGGATTCCTGGGTGAGTTGTTGTAGAGTGGGAAGTGATGGAGCTGAACAGATAAGAGTTGAATCGCCAGCATATTGCATAAGTGAAGCATGCTGTGTGGTGTATGGAGATTATTGGTAAGTATGGAGAAAAGAAGTGAGCCTAATATGGAGCCTTGTGGTACACCTATGGTAGTTGGGAGTAAGGGGGATAGTGCACTTTGCAATCGGACAGATTGCTGCCTGTTTTGCAGCTTTTAAACCAGTCTATAGCGGAAGGGGCAAAGGATAGGGATGTCAGGGTGTCTACTAGTAAGGAATGCAAAACTATGTCAGATGCTTTGGAGGGGTCTAGAAATATTGCAGATACAAAGTTATTATTATTTCTGTGTTGGTTGATCAGACTGGCATAAGAGAGCAGAGCAGTGGATGTGCTATGGTGTTGTTGGAAGTCATGCTGTGTGGGGGCGAGGAGATGGTGTGAGTTTAGGAATTGTGTTACCTGAGAATGTATACATTTACTCTAGTGTTTTAGATAAGGGGGATAGAATGGCAATGGGGCAATAATTTGAGTATTCATAAGAGTTTCCGCCTTTATGTAGTGGAGTAATGTATGATACCTTCCATAGCTGTGGGACATATGCTTCTTGTATGGAGCAATTGATAAGAATAGAAATAAGGTAGGATAAGGATTCAGCAGCTATTTTTAAGAAGTTGGCTGGTAGATTGTCAGCAGCAAGGGTGGTAGGTTTCAGTTTAGGAGGTGTTTTTTTAATTTTTGAGGTGGGATCGGGTGAGAGCGTAAAGGATGGAATGTTGTCAGGGCATTTGGTTGGGTTATATGTATGGCTGTTTTGGGATAGTTAGGAGGATAGTGTTAAGATGGATTCTGTGAAGTGGTGATGAATTGGGAGGCAGTGTCCTTCTTGTCATTCGTGGAGTTAGGAGTGGGAAGTTAGGAGTGGGAGTGGTAGTTTTGCCTGGTTTTAGGAGAGAGTTAATGGCATGCCAAAACCTATGGGGATTGTGAAGATTGGGTGAAGATAGGTGAAGGCTGCCAGCCTAGCCAGATAGAATTTTGGAGATAATTCTGTCATATGTAAATATTAATGTAAACCACAGGCTTGTTGTCTTAAATGGGAAAAAATAGTGTTACATGTGGAGCTGAAAAAAAAATGTAACAACAGTGCACTCTACTGACCAAGTAAAGCATGTTGTGATCCTTTGATGTAAACATGGCTCCAGCCAGTCTAGATGAAGGAATTCTTGCTATTGTTTTAAGGCCAGAGTTAATGGCCAGAATCTGCATGCATAAATGTCCTTTATTGCTCTGGTTTCTGCCCAGAGGTGAAGAATGCAAATGTAGTTTCTGTTAGCCTGGGAACCCAGGGAAGTGTGAAGAATGATGTAATGTGAACCAGGAATGTAATTTTAAAAACAGAGAGAATCAGAGAGCATTAAGCATTTTTTGTCTTGACCATCCAGCTGACCAGCACTGTCTTGCTTTATATGTAAGTTTATCTTAGGTTTGTGTTTTCTCTTAGAAATAGCTAGAAGCTAGAAAGATTAGACTGTGTTTTTCTTTGATGTCAGAACTGTTCTACTGAATTATTTTAAGTATTTCTCTGTGATCTCTGAACTCTTGACTACCACTGTGTAGTAAAACATATTGTCTTGTGTTTTGACTATTTGTTATTAAATATTTTTAAACCCTTTCAACTGTGGCTGTTTTTGTAGAGATAATTTAAACTCGTTAGAGTACCTGCATGCCTTTGGTAAAATTGTACAAAGCCACTTGAATAGCTTTAGCCTTGGGCTATACTACCAATTGGCTAATAATATGGTAATACAGTAATAATTGGACACACTTTTAAGGGCCTTTGAGTAGCTGATGAATATTAGTGGGTGGTGGCAGCTGGTACTACTGTATAGTCTGGAAAAAAGGGGCACAGCTGGAGTACCTGTGCCAGCATTTCCTAGGAGTGTCTGGTTGTATAAACTCTTCTCAAAGTGTGTGTGTGTGTGTGTGTGTTAGTTACCTGGGCAGGGACATGAAGCACTGGTTGGACAGAGAGGGTGTTGAAGGTTTTAGCTTGCCCACTAGGCTGAGATCTGGACCCAATAGCTGTGCCAGTGGGGAGTCTTATTGGGGACCTGGAGCAAGGGAGTGACCAGCCCTGGACTGGCTGTGATCTCTGTGTGCTCTTAAGGGAAATTGCACTTTACTGTGTGTATTTGTTATCCTTTCCTCCTATGCGAGATGTCCCTCACTGGTGTTAGTGGTGAGGATTAAGGCTCCTTGATAGCTGGGCCAGAGCACGGGCGTCACAGGGATCTTTAGAATGTTTATTTTGGATATTGAGGAAGTCATTTTGTCTATCGAGTTTAGTTTGTCTCTTGGCCTGATTTCTAAGTTGTAGGTAACTTTGTTTGGCTAGGCTAGTATTGTATTTCTTCCAAATTCTCCAAGCCGTATCCCTTGACTTTAGAAGGGCTCTAGTTTCCCTAGTTAGCCATGGTGCATAGTTTGACTTGGCTCTTATTTTACTAATTGGTACGAGTCTGGCAAGGATATTGATGAGAATATTGTTGAAGTAATCAAAAGCTTGGTCTAGATTTAGGGTTTGAAGTGGCTTCCAGTTACATTGTTTTAGAATACTGTTTAGCTCTTGTATATTTAGTTTATGATCATCTCTGACTGGTCTAAAAACAATGGGATTGGCTATGCTGGTATGTTTCTGCAAGAGGAAGGTAGGGAGATGGTCACTAAGACCATCAGGAAGACATCCTGTCTGATAGTTTTGTTTGGGGCAGTTAACTGGTGGCCAATCTAGAACAGACTGTTTGTGGGTTTTTTTGTGAATTCTAGTAGGTTCTTGGATAAGTTGGGTAAAACTGTAAAGATTAATATGGTTAGTGGGATTGTTAGAGGTACAGGCTGATCAATCAGTGTTCAGGTCACCTAGTAAGATGGTTTCTTGAGTGAGATTATCTGTAGCCCATTGTAACATTTCTTCAATGATGGTAGAGTTATTACCTGGGGGAATATAACAGCAGAGAATGATGATAGTTTTTGTGTCATTTATGCTTAGGGTTGAACGTAAGGTTTCAGAATTTTGAAATGTAGGTATGGGGGTTTGTAGACATTTGATGTTGATTGTATTTTTGTAGAGGATAGCAACTCCACCTCCATGTTTTCCTACTCTATCCAGTCTTAGGATATTATATCCTGGTGGGAGAATTTCTTCATTTTGAGTACTAGGTTTTAGCCTCATCTCGGTAATGGTTAGTATGTCAGGGGTGTAGTGAGCTATAATTGCATGTAGGTCAGAAAGTTTGTTAGAGATACTTCTGATGTTGACATTCAGAATCAGTAGGTCAGAGATTTGCCTAGCAGAAAATAGAAAGTTTTGTGGTCCAGGGTTTGGGTGTATGTCTCCAGATACAAGTAGCTTTTTAGTGATAAACAGTATGTGTTTAATTATGTGCACTATATCTATATTGGATGTAAATTATGCTTTTCTAGTGTAAGATGGTATTATGTGAGACTTATGAATGTGTAGGATTAAGCTGTATTTATTTAATGTAGAAGAGATAGGAAAGAAAATGTATGAGTGTATTATTGTTTGAGAAGGTGTTATGTGGAATGATATGTTTTCTAGTGATGTGTTTGCATATAATGATGTGATGTTTTGTTAGGTATGTGAGGGTTAGGAAGAGAAAGTCTAGGCTTAATGGTATTTTATGAGGGAGTAGTGGTTGGATCTTAGTGATTTTGGGGTTCAAGTATGGGTGTGAGTATGAGTGCATGGCAAGTATATACTATGTACCTTTTTAAGGTAGAAATTTGATAGGGGGTGTGTATGAGAGGTCTTTGGAGGAGGGTGTGGTCAGGTTATTTTGGGTTAGAATAAATGTAGAGGTTGAGGGGTGGGTGGAAAATGGGGGCAGGGTAGGGGAGTGGAGTGAGCCGAGCATAGCTAGGTGAATGGAGCGGGGCTACACCAGTCCTCAACACTGCAGGACCTATCTATAGGGCTGGTCAGGACAGAACAGTAAAATGAAGATATCTCTGTAATTAAGCAGAAGTGGGTGGGAGTTGTGCAGGTTAAAGGTGGGGGAGGGGGATAGACACAAAGTAATACAAGGTTGTGTGTCAGAAAAACTGGACTAGGCCAGCTGCTAAAAAGAAAACAGGAAAACCAAACTGTCAATTCCAGGTTAGTGTAGTGCAGTATCTTCCTAATAACTACAAATCTTATTCTACTAATCTAGTACAGTGTGGTGAAAAGGACCACCACTTCTACAGGGAAAAATAATTGAAGTATGGGCTGCAGTTACATAGGTAAACTTTTTCCAAGAGAAAGTAGTTTTAAGTAATTGACCTAGGAGTACAATAGGAAGAGATAAATTGGGGGGGGGGACCAGTAGTGTACACATGTACAATGAAAGGGGAAAGAGTTTTCATTTTAGAGGACAGATTAAATACAACTGTAATATGTACTAGTGCAGCTGAAAGTCCTTCAGTCTTCCACCGACGCAGGGTCTCACAGTGCAGGGCAACGAGACACCCTTGGGTTGATTGGAGGCTGGCCAAGACACAGAATGAAACTTTTGCTGAGGGGAACTGGTGTAGCTGAAAGAATTTAGTGTTCCACCGATGCAGGGTCTCGTGTGTGTGTGTGTGTGTGTGTGTGTGTGTGTATATATATATATATATATATATATACACACACACACACATATATATATATATATTTTTTTTTTTTTTTACCTTATCTCTATAAGAGTACTAGGGGCAAACAAGATCTGAGGAAGCTAAAGGCTTGCTTTGTGGGTAAAGAGGGATGCCCATGAGCTTTTCTGAAGACCTTGAACTTTTGAAATGGCCCAGACATATCTGATGAATTGGCTCTGACACATTAGTGAAAATAACGGTCGAGATGGACAACACACATGGAACGTTATGGTAAGTACATAACTTTTTTTTTCTTTATCTTGCCAGGAGACAGGAATTTGTTTCTTCAAACTGTTTGCCATCTGCCAGATAGCAAGGTCCTTTCACACTTGTTCTGGACATAGCAGCCATAAACAGTTTGAATGGGAATGATTTCCATCCCCTGCATAAATATGTTTATAACACAATAGAAGTGGATGATGACTTTAAATGTGGAAGATGCTGGCTTAAACATTCAAGTTTGTTCTTCTCACAGGAAGTCTTTAAGGTTTAAAGCTGGACATCACTATTCTTAGTTCTCTCTCCTCACCCTCTCACCCAGCTATTAGTCGATTGACATTTGCAAAGTGTACAACTCCCATTCAACATATTGAACCATATTTGGACAGTCACCTGCTAGTATCAGAACCACCTCAGCAATCTTTGACTAACTGGGAACTGGTGATAAACTTGTTTTAAACCTTAGGCATCTTGGTAAACTGGAAAAAGTCTCATTTGATTCCAAATCAGATGTTGATGGCAGATGTTGTTCAACACAGAGTGGGTCTACCACAGGTCAAAGACAAAAGTCACTGTATTTGTATGTACAATTCCAGAAAAAAGGAACTTATGACCTTACTTTATATACTTCTCAAAACACAGCATTCTTGAACATCATCTTTTTGCAATAATGCAAGCAAGCACTTTTTGAGGGCTCATTCACTAAGAAAATACAGGTCAGCCAGCTTGGCTCTATGGGACAGATGGATGGATACCTAAATGTGACCCAGGTGACTGAGGTTTGATTAATTTTACCAGCACTGGTAGAGCCAGGCAGGAAGGTAGAAGGATGCCCCGGGGAGGGGTGGTGGTAAAGTTTGTAGGTGATCATCATGGAGTACAAAGAGAGGTAAATTTTCTCAGATGAAGACCAAGGGAAAGAACTTCCCATGCTTGAGGAAATGGGATGGGGCTACTTGCTGGCAATGTTCCTTGTAGAAATGAGGGGTAGCAAATAAGGCCAGACTATTGGTTAGGGATTAAGATAAACACACACAGGCCACCTCTTATGGCTGTCTAATTAATGGCACCTCCAATTCGACCCTTGCCCCAGTGTCATAGAACAAATGGGATAATTGTTTGGGAGGGGGCTGATGACTGACATACATTGGGGGCAAAGTGTGAAAAAAAACAGCTACGCATAATTACATATTTCAAGCCTATGAGGCTCTGTGAATATACTGCACATGAGAATGACCCACTGGCCTTTCCAAACAACGTGCTATAAATCTCTGTAACAATTTGGCTACAGTCTCTTAAAACTGTTATCAGATATGTTTTCAGTTTGAGTTCATTGTCAGTCAGTTTTAGTGTAAAGCCCATAATATTCCCCACTGTTGTCAAAACACAAGATGTGTGGGCATTTTGACTAGATCTAAAATGTTCTTCAGTATCTGACAACCAGACCTGTTATTGGTATGAGAAGACATCATGTTTACATGGATATTTGACCAAATAAGGAGCATACGTTCCTTACTCCATGTAATTTTGCAGTCTTTCTCTGAAAATGAGTATTACAATGGAGCTGTCTCTTTAAGTGATTCATGTCCCATGCTAAATGTTTTAACAGAATTACTGATAACGAAAGTCTCAGAAGCATAATGATGAAAACTACATAATCCCCAGATTAGGTTTCCCACTGTTTGCTTCTCAGAGAAGTGTATAACCTGCAAAGTTTTGCTTAAGGACTCCACAGCTCACAGATTAAAAAGATCCTTTCTTCTTTAAATGGACTCAAGGGTTACTTTTCCACCAGCACCACTGATTAAGAAATTGCTGTTAAAAGTAAAACAATTTGGGATTCATCTTCTTATTATTATTATTCTCACAACTTCAAACTTTTAGAGAAGACTTGGCTATTACTGCATCTCCAAATTATATCTAAACCTCTGTAGAAGTGCTCAGAATGTACAGCTCTGTTGTACCGTCAAAAAAGCAGGCTACTTCATCCAAATAACCTTCTTTCACAGTAATGGCATAGTTGACTGTCCCTTGGCTCCTGTCATACCAGCTTTATTATAGAGTGCCCAAGAAATGCTAAAAGAAGCAAGCAGGCCATCTACCAGGAAATTCAATTTAAATAAATAATTTAGATTCACCATGCATGTGACACTGACTTTTCTCTGCCATCCCTTCTATATTGTATTACTTCCATTCTCCATATACTTTAGGCTGAGGTTATTCTTCTGTTTCTATACATATGGCAGCTTCATCTTTCAAAATAGTTAAATTGTTTACCTCCTATTCACAAGGTGCAGGGTTTGATTCTTTCCATTGAAGGGGTACCTGTAGTGGCTGTATTATTTCTGATTATTTCTTTAAGGTGTTCTGCATTTACACCCACCTAGTTGGAACATTGCTACTGTCTAGGATCTAATCTTTGTTTTTGAAAGTAACTCTACACATTGAGAGCATGTGCATTTGGCAGGTAAAAGTTTATTTTTATTATGATTATTATTATTCCAGTAAACCTTAAAATTTTAATGTGTTCTTAGAAAAATCTTATATTTCATATGAAGACAGCATTTATTTGAAAGCAAGTACGTCCTTCATGACAGACTGTTTCTGAGAAGACTCTGAATGAAGCTCTTCAACTTCACAATTTCCAAAAAAAAAAAAAAAAAAAAGAATAAGATGACATTTACTTATTCTAGATGTGTAAATACAAGTCAAATTCTGTCCTGAAATAGTTATTTTTTTCTGAAAGATTGTCTTTCTGTCTTGCTAAAAGTAAACAAGAGATTACAAGTAGAAAACAAATGCTAACTGAACTTTCTTTTATTAGGGTATGTATACGGCAGGGCATAGGGAAGGCAAGCACCCCAATGTCAGTTATGTCTAAAAACTTTTTAATATTTATTCTAAATATATAGGCAGTACTACTACTTGGCAGGGCAGGAGTACCTACATTTGTCAAACATTATCAACTGGATTCTCAGTTATAGGACAGGATATGATTTGCAATGTTCTCCTGAGTGAGTGCCTTGACAGTATTCTACCACCCAGCCTTTTTAAGGGGTGCTACTTTCGATGCTGTATATATGTAACTATAAACTACACTAATTATTCCTCTCAGGGTAAGGTGGTACAGATAAGTGAGCCACTCACCTAAACAAGTAATTAGTAATGTAAGAAATAATATAGATGTTCACCAACCAGGATCATGAGAGTTATTTCAGTAGTAATTTGTCTGATGCTGATGGATACCACAAAGGAATATGGCTAAAGCCTTTTTCAGAAAACATTAGCATTGCACATTTCCCTGCTGTTGTATGCCCATACACAGTGCATATGTATCCCAGGTGGATGTGGGGTCTCTCCCCACACAAGCAGTGCTGGGAGAGCTTGCCCTCTACAAAAAAAAAAAAAAAAAAAAGAAAAGTGGCTTTCAGAGACGTGTTTATGGTATTTTCCACCAGACATGTTTCTTTTGATGAATCATCATGAACCCATCTAACCTACTATTGGTGATGGGATTATTTTGTTGGGCCCTAGAAGTCACAGAGGTCATGACTAGGAGTCAGGATTTGCCCATTCTTTATTGATGAATGGTTAAAGATTGAGCCCCTCATTTTTTTTAAATGAAGTAGTCACTTCTTTATTAAAGCATTAAGTAGCCATTTTCCATTTTTACTTCATACCTATCTCATTAAAAATATAAAAATCTTAATATTAATTAAACTGTGTGTATCAGCTAGTTAGCTGGTCTCTTTGTGGCTACACTGTGACAAATGTCATGTAGTACAGCTAGGACCTCTGGACCTGTACATGAACGTCCAGTTGGTTGCACTTATGTCCCCACCTAGATACACAAAGTGGCTGGCATTTTCTTACAGTTCACAATTAACTAGATACCAAATTAAAGTAGCAAACACCAGTAGTCCTGTCACTTAATACTAGAACTGCAAATATACAGCAGTGTTTGGTTGTACCAATGAGACAAGGCAAACTGGCAAATGTACATACCTCAGGAGTGCAATATAGCAGCCAAATACAAACAGGATAATGTATGCCTCTGATATTTGCTATCTTGCTATGGTACAAAGGTTTCTTACATTTAATCCCTTTAAGAACAAAGACATTTCCTAGAATGTCCACTTGTCTGCACTTGTGATTATAACACTCCTCAGGATTCATTAAAGCCTACATGGTCATTTATCACTGTGTGCTATACCCCTCAACCTGGAATAATCAAAATCTGGACAAATGCCCATGAAAAGTAGGTACAACTGGCCAAAAATTCGCATGCTGATTAGCATAAAATTGCATATATGATTATGTAACCCCACACACTCCAGTGGAATTGTGGGATACTAACTTTTAAATGCAAACTGAAGAACAGATAAAGATATTAAACACAAAATATAGTCAGAACAATAGTGTTTTTATTTATATTAACATTTAAACTTGTAGAAAACCATACCGCTCAACTTCTTAGAGCAAGAAATCTGCACAAGGCCATAGATGAAAGTGGGACAAAAGCTCAAAAATAGGGACAATTTTTAAATATTACTCTTACAAACTTAAAAAGTTGATAAAATAACAAATTTTGCATTAGTATTAATCTTCTGAAGGATATGAATTCTGAAACCAAAATGTCTGTCATTATTTTCTAGCTTCAGTCTTTAATGATTTGCCACAAATTTTCCAAAAAAAAAATAATTTTATGGAAAATGGACCAAAAATATGAGACAAAAATTTGGTCCTTCTTTGAAAATCTGTACAGTTGAAAGGTATGCTGTCAAAATCAATGCAACTTTCACTTCTCAAACCATTAAAGATTAATATATTGAGTAATAGACACAATTTTAATAATTTTGCTGGAAACCATTTATTAACCTCTCCTTTTAAAAGCTTATAGATAGATATGCATGACGTTTCAGTACCTGATAGCCATAAGCATGGACATTGACAGTGGACTAAACACTGCCCAAAGCCTTTCTTGTATTTAATTACCCGTTTGAAGTCTGCAGTGCAGGTCACCAGGGTGCCATCACCCTTTCAAAACTCCAGGTTGATAAAATCCTCGAAATTGTCCACTTCTACTTTTCCTCCACCACCTGTCCATCTGATAGCCTCACCTGCACATTCAGCTCAGAGTACAAGCAATATCCAGGACCCGTAATTGGGCAAACAAGTAACAACCAAAAAGCAAAGCCTAAGTAGGTAGCCCAACAGGGAGCAACTTACATCTGCTGGCAACAGCGCATCCCAGAGCTATGGCCCATGGGCAGAAAAAACATGCACAGCTTACTGAACAGTGTAGCCCAGCAAAGCAAGTCAGTAGCTCATCAGTCTTTGGTGCAGGCAATCACCCATTCCAGGTGGCTAGCAGAGTATAGCCATGATCTGCTACCAACCAAAGTCACTCAAACTTTGTAGAAACTCTGCACAAGATGTACTGTGTGAGTGGGATGGATGCACTGCAGTGTTTTAATCAGATACTGAATGCAACTGCTACAGTCAGCATGCATCTCCCTAAGTTAGCTACTTTCTTTACTTACAACTCAACATCCATTCACAACTATGGGCCCTCCGACTATATTTTTCCTGCTGTCTTTACAACACCATAGCTAATTATACCCTCCAATGGGATGGCATAATAATTTTCAAGCTGTTCCCACAGATGGCATTTTGACAACTATACTAAGGCATACACAAATGCCCTGTACAAACACTTATACAAATGTATTGACACAGCTGTACCTGATAGGATCAAAGCAAGATCCTCATGAAAAAATAAGCCTTTCTGGTGGACATTTAGCATTAATACGTTATACAATAAAAGAAAGAAGTTGCTGTCCAAGAATAAAAAAAGAGAGGTCACAGTATTGGAAGAACACCCTCCTCTGCTTAAACAAGTAAGATCACTTGTAAAATCCTCTAAGGGCAACTTCAAAAAAAATTTAGCAACCATAGTTAAGGATAACCATAAGGCATTCTTCAGCTATATCCGTAACCTAAAAGGTAGGACCCAGAAGTGTGCTGAACTAGCTGTGGATGGATTCACACACATTGATCCCATGAAAATAGCTAACCTATTAGCTGACAGGTTTGTTGAAAATTTCACCCCCATCTCGCCTCCAAACATTTCACAAAGCATTCCCTCTACATCTCCCCCACCTTGCATCTGCAAACGTCATTAATGCTCTCTCCAAGGCAAAACAACACAGCCTCTTTGGGAGCAGATGGCATCCTAGGTTGCATTTTAAATGCTGTAAAACATGAATTAGCAGCTCCATTAGGTACTCTCTTCAACCACTGCCTGATTATGGTTTTGTCTCTGCTGAAGGGAAAACAGCAACCATCATCCCCTTTCATAAAGGGGGTACAGCAATAGACCTTGGGGAACTACAGACCCATAAGCTTAATCAACCTTATCTTTAAGACTATGGAATGAATCATCATGGACCTTACAAATAAGGATATAGGTGATCTCCAAATCCTTGATCCAACAGAGTTTAGTTTTGTCAAAGGCAGGTCATGCCTATTAAACCTTGTGGACTTCTTTGAAAATGTCACCAGAGCCATAGACGAAGGCTGTAGCATAGTGTGCATCTGCTAGGAGCCAGTAGTTTTAAAAGTAAAAGTTCTCTGTTAGAAGGTGGAAGTCTTAAAAGTAAAGGTTAAGATAATACAGTCACATAGTTGTATTAATGCACTGTATGTCACATATGAAGGTACTAATCTTATTTCTATTTTGCTCTCACCCAACCCTTATCTCTCTTTTTTTATTTTATTTTTATTTTATTTTATTTTATTTTATCTTGTTTTGTTGTATTGTAGTATGTGTTGCCAAACTGTGTACATGTCTTCCATGTGTACCACATCAATAAATGCTCCACAGCACAGCAGGGTAGGCCTGCCCCAGACGATCTGCCTACCCCTCTCCTGCAGCTCCAGCATGTTTGCCCAGAACATCTGAGAGCCAACCTGGCAGCACCACCTCTGCTACCCCTGCATTACCTGTCCTGTCTCAGAGGCCAGTCCTATGCTACCCTGTGGGAGCAGTAACCAAGATGGTGATTTTATCACCTGGACCAAGATGCTAGGGATGATGTGTAGGGCTATGCGCCGCACTGTTGGTGCACATCTTCACCAGCTGGAGAGGCCGGTCTCCCCCATTTTATGTAGTAGTTGGAGGAGGAGAAGGGAGACATCAAGTACTCCGGTCAGCAGCAGTGTGAAGTGACCACGATGACAGTCCAGTGGATGAGGGCTTGATTCCCACTCTCACCCAGCTTGATGACCATGTGTTCTGGATGGTCCCACCCTCACCCCAATCATGGTGTCCCCCAACCTTTTGTATCCATCACTTTCCCTGTCTCTTTTCTTGTTGGTCTTGTCTGTCTGCAATTGCTTCCTCACCTACCAAACTTACCGGACATAGACATACCTATGTCACATCTCCAACATTTCTCTCTCCCAAAAAAAGAAAATCATCCCATACACAGCTTTCTATTTCACACACATGTCTTTTTGATACACATGATTTGGTCCAGTTGGCTATACAACATGACCGTGCTGTGGTCACCCCTGTCTCTGGAGGTAACACCCCAAATTCAGTTAATATTTTGCACATATATTTACTTTACACTGTTAAATGGATAGCTATTGTTCTTTCCTACCTCCCTCCTGCACATTCCTGCCCTACTTTGCCTTTGTTCTTCCCCCTGCTTGCCCCCCATTTCACCACTGCCCTATCTTCCTCATTTCTTTTCTTTAATGCATTATTGCATGATGGTGCACATTGCCCACCAATGCACAACAACAGTAATGTGAAAGTAGTTAAAAGTATTACATACATCTGTATTTGAACACAGTAACATCTGGCCCCAAAAAGGAATGTATCACTGCATTACCTGCATTAACAAGTGCTCCCAAAGAGTCATTTAAGTAGCAGGTATGCTCCAGAGACTCAGTACTGTCAGACTTTGCTCTTCCTCCTGCTTGCTTCCCATTTCACCAATTTCCTATCTACTCAATTTTAACAACTTTAATCTGGCCAAACAAAAGAATAACACACAACACACACAGGTAGCAGAAAAAGCAATGGATCCCTTCACTTTTTGAGCTCCATGTTTATGAGAAGGCATGCATTGAGCAGTTGATGGATGTCCTGAAAGAGGTCATTGAAGGCATGCATGATAACAGTATCATCTTGTGGAACTTGAACAGGTCAAGGCATTTGACACACATCCATACTGAGGTATTCAATCAACACTGTCATATGTGACCATAAACAGCTATATTACCAAATGGGCAGACCAGTGTATGACATAAGTAACATCTCACTATGTTGAAATGTGTGACATGACATATATCTCAGGTCCAGTGATCAGGTCGGTACATAAGGGGCGTCTACTAGGCCCTCTCCTGCCCAGTAGTTAAGTGATGGACATCACAGATGACATATACATGATGTGTCTAAACAACTGCCTGAAGGACCACAGCTTGTATGCAATCATTGACTCCAACTGTGGTATTACTATAATACAGATAATATCTTCACATACCAAAAACTGCTGCCACAGCCATGACAACACTGCATTGCAAGAAGCATGGAGAAATTTGTTGAATCAGGAAACGGACACACCACCCAAGTAAAAAGTAGACATCGCACCCTATAATCAGACCAATAGTTATGTGACATGTATCCTGGAATAGAGGGTAAGTGGTACATCCTCCAGCATGTGGTCACAGTGCTGACTACTCCCTTAAATGTAACACAACTACTGAGTACTTGAAGGAAATGCACATCAGAGGCCATAATGACTTCATGGTTCCCAGCCTTTATCACACCAATAACGGAGTCATCATGTATCTCCCTAACCATGTTCCAGTGATGTGTAACTGAAGTGTGCTACCTTTGTCACAGTGTGCTATCACACAGCTTTTTGGCCATACCTAGGTATTTTTTCTGTGGAATATACATGACTGTCTGATGGTGTGGAACACCAATCAAGTTTGTATACCAGATGCATGTGTGCTACCTGTTCTGCTTATGCACACACTACATACATATGTGTTTGACAACATTAATGGCATGTATATCATTCATGACGGTGTGAATTGAGCTATATATATATATATATATATATATATATATATATATGAAACATGCACACAAGGCAGCTAGCCTGTATTGCCCATACTGTCGCATACAGGTACAGCGTTGTCCCTCCTAACACCTCCAGCAGATACTACAGTGCCAGGACAGTGTGAGTGGTTACCCTAACAGAGTGTAGTTGTATCATATTAGTTGTTCAAGTGTGTGTGTGTGTGTGTGTGTGTGTGTGTGTGTGTGTGTGTGTGTGTGTGTGTGTGTGTGTGTGCAGACTCATCTCTTATCACTCTACGTCACATATGTTATGTCAGAGGCATGGGATTAGTGGCAGTATTATTCTGATATTGCCCATGATTATTCTAAGTTTGGAAGTGCAATATCAAATATCTGTCCCTATTTTTGGGCCTTTGTTCCTCTATTATGTATGCCTTTGTCCCCATATCTTGCTCAAAGGAGATGACAGGTATGTTTGAGTTTCATTCTGCCACATGTCTATGCAACATCAATGGCAATTATGTTCTTATTTCTGGTTAAATCTCCCTGCATTATGTTGTCCTTTGTGGAGATTTATTGAGCTGACAGATTTTCGGCCATCTATGAAGCCCTGGTGATCATTGTGGCATTCTGCGCAAGTCCACAAACCATAATTGCTCTGTTTTACAAGGAATTGATATCCAGTCGCTTACATGGTTTCCTGGCTGGCAACACTGTTGCCAGCCATGAAAATGAAACCTAGCTTATGCATGCCATGCCTCATTAATATGCATTGCTTGCTGCCGTGCACCATTGTGCTGACATGTAAACTCCTTGTAGGCTCTGTCCTGTAGCAGTTTATTGAATCCTGGGGACTGTCTTAGCTTAGATATAACGATAAAGCATAATTATATTACACATAAGTTATATTATTTGTAAACCTTGCATTTGATAAAATGCATGATATTTTCATTTAAATGTCAAGTTTTCTGCAGTTTTTGGTAAAACACTATAATCTTTTTTAGCATTGGTAAGCCTAATATAGGTTATACAATATTAGCAGTGGGCAAAAATATGCAGTGTTGAGCCAATAGTCAGATGCCAGCAGCAGCAGCTGAATGTTACTGATATTATGAGTCTTTTTAGGTCACTCATATTCCTTGCATTTCAGATGGACAGTATAATGGCCTACCTTAGTGCCTTAGTGTACTTCTATAATAGCTGCTTTCCTGCATTATGTAGCCTCTGCCATACCATCAGTAACACTCATCCTTTACAGAAAACATAACAACAAAAAACATTCTGCAAATTGAGACATAAATGTGGAAATCATAATATTCCTACTAACAGTCTGTACTTGAACAAATGCATGTTAGTTACATTAACATATGTTTGCATATGTTATTGTGCCACTAACCACTAATAAGCCAAATGGTTATGCAGAATTTCCCAGCACAGTGTCAACACATGCATCATTATTTTAAATTATGCAGGATGATTGTCAAAGCTTCACAAGAAAACTTTATCAGCAGCAATAGTTCAAATCATACATTTATTTCTTTATTTGTTAACTAAGTTAGCCCACCGGACTCAAGTATTCCCTTTCACTGAAAGACTGAAAGAATACCAATACATTATCAGTATATAAAAATGCCAACATAAATGTTCTGCTGTCTCAGAAAAAGAAATCTTACCTTTTCCATTTGTTTTCAGGCTTTTTCTGCTTTTAGTTTCCTCCTTGCCTTCCTATCTGGACTTGTAGCAGTGCTGGTACAATTGTCCAGGACCAGGCACAAGACTTCATCTGTTCTGGACAGTGCTGCTCCTCTATCTCCATTTGTATTCTATATTAACCAAGACGGATCAGAGCTCCAGCACTAGAAAAGCAGACACCAGGTCAGTTCAGATGGTGTGGCTGTATGAGTCATTGGCATATCATCTTCACATGCAGTCCAGTCATTCTATGTGCACTCGGCTTCACTGAGTAACACAGCATGCCAGGCTGTTAATATTTTGTACTATAAAAGCTTCCCACTTACAAGGTGGATACAGAGTGAACACAGTATAGCAGACTAAACTGCCACCTGCTTGATTGTTTTCCTGCTGTCTTTTAATTATATGCTGCCAACTCCCTAAGGCATGAGATTGCCACACTCATTTTAGATAGCTTTTACCACTGTGGTGGGTGACAGATTGTCACCCCTCAGATATGACCTAACTAGCCAGTATGAAGCAGAAAGGCTTTGGAACGGCAATGAGGATAAAAATAATGAGCAACGAAGGCCATGAACTGCCATAAGGAACTCAACTGGAATATCAGTCAGCAATTTATAAGTAATTTAAAAATGCTGTACATTTTATTGGGGGACCTCGGCTCTAACACAGCAAATATTGCTTGAGCTCATACAACCCAGCACCTTTGCAAGCCACTCTCACGACACTTGTATGACATTAGTTGCATTTTTTTTACATATGTTTATGTTTTGAATTGTGCCTTGTTAAGCATATTGCAAATTTCAGAATTCCTTTACAAAGTTTTGCAGCTAGTCAGAGATGTTTGTGAAGAGTGCTTCATTCAAACAGAGAGGATAACTTCCTCACCAGAAAAATATTGAATATTTAAAAGTTTACTTTGATGTCAAAGACCAAACTGTTTTGTTATTATCTTAATAATTAAAGCTATTTGGTAGGTACAACCAATATATAATTTAATTTCATATTGGTATTGGGTCACTTTGCCTTTCCTTACTTACAGAGAAAGTTAAGATAGAAAAGCAACCTTATTTTTCTTGTATTATTTCTTAAAGTAGTAGTATAACCTCAGGCAGAAAAAAACATATACCTTTAATGGTTCAAAAGCTTTATTGTATAATTCAAACCCCATAGCAGCAGCAGCAGTAGTAATACAAACAACTCAGCAAAAAGAAGACCTGGATTAAACTGGTTTGAGCTGTATGAGGTTTCCATTTCAACATGGATTGTTTTTGTAACACTGCATCATGGGTGACATGGTGATGCAGCAGTTTTCACTTCTGCTTCACAGCTCTTGGTTCTGTGGTTTGATTCCTAGCTGGGATTCCTCCTGTGTAGAGTCTGTATGATCTCCTTGTGTCCTTGTAGACTTTGGCTAACCCTGCCACTCTAAATAAACTAAAAAGGATGAAACTGAAAAAAATAAATACAGCATAATATTATTTCAACATATTGCTGTCATATATAAACAGCATGCTCCCTTACACTCCTACAAACTATATGCATCTTATGAAATACTTCCTGCTGGAAGTCAAACAGTCCAAAACCATGCCAGCCATAACAACTTCAGGTGTTTCTCAAGAAGTGCAGTACAATCCAGTAAAAGTGCAAAACACAGGTTTAATCCAAGAAATACAATACAATCCAGTAT
Source organism: Protopterus annectens (assembly GCF_019279795.1). Taxonomy (NCBI): domain Eukaryota; kingdom Metazoa; phylum Chordata; order Ceratodontiformes; family Protopteridae; genus Protopterus; species Protopterus annectens. Next base: position 621,818,341 of record NC_056747.1, on the reverse strand, counting down.
GCATATAAGCACTTTCATTTTAAACCCTTTAAAACTTCATCAGATACAAGTCGTGACAGTTCTAGAGCGGTTTAAATAAACTTCACTGGTCATGTGATCCTTTTGAAATTTTAAAGCAACATTCCCATATTATACACATCCCTCAAGAACATATATATTGTCATTAAATTCATACCCTAGTATACATGCTGTTTTAATTGTGCTATTAAAATTAGTTCATATGATTGTCGTGTACAGTAATCTTTATAAATAAACCATTAATAATAATGAAAAATAAAAATAAATATAAAAATAGCAGAAAATGTTATTTTTATAACAATTTATCTCTTCCATGCTTTTAATTTCAGGATGGGAGCAATACTGACATGGTCATTTAGTCCTAGTTGCCTGTATACCTGTAGTTGCAGTTGCTATTTTAATTCATGTTGCTCCAGTATTACTGTCCAAGGACCCCCCCCCCCACTTTTCTTTCTCCACTCTTTCTAAAATACTAAATTTACAAGAGTGGTCAGAGTGTTCACTTAGATGCCTAAACAGTGCATTGGTGGTTCTTTCTTTTTTAATTTCATATAAATGTTCATAAATATGATTACGGAGCTTTTACTGTAATGACAATCATATGAACTAATTTTAATAGCACAACAATTAAAACCGCATGTATACTAGGGTATGAATTTAATGACAGTATATATGTTCTTAAGGGATGTGAGGAGAGTCAGAGAAATAATGACCATGCTGTCCCCAGCCCAACATAACTGGGCACACCTCTGAGATTTGGGAAAAAAATTAAAGAAATAAGAACATTGCTCTCAGAACCCCACACAGACTACAATGACCTCGTCTGCATACCTCTGAGAAGGGCTGGTTTTAGACTAGATGAGGTTCAGGACAGAGGTCTCTGCTAATCCTGTATCAAAAACATAGTCTTGGAGTGTGGTGGTAACTAAGCCACAAGAAATGTAATGCAATGCATTTTATGCCCTTTTTTTAAGTTGCAAGAAAGTCACAAGTGGGTCAGTTAGCTTCATCTCTGCAACTCCAGCAGGCAGTTATTGCCACTTCTTTGTATGATTCAGACATCTGATTGTGATAGAAGCAGATGGACTACGTAATGTAGTTTACTTTTGCTCCACACAAACGTTGCTGTTCATTAAATTATTCCAAGTTGCTGCACATTCCACATTAGCCATGCAAAGCCAGAATAATGAGCAAACAGCAGGCAGCTAGTCATTGCACTTCACATACAGCCACAGCAATTATAGCTAGTTTGTGCACATCTCAGATGCCCAGTTAAGTAGTACATCTTACTTCACACAAATGACCACTAGTGAGTTAGTGACTGTTTAAACTGAGCAAAGAACAAGAGGTCATTTATTCAGTTACTTTCAATAGACTGTTCCATCACTGAATCAGCAGTTATAGCTACTTCTGTGTGCACATCAGACAATTGTGGTAAGAAGTATGGCCATGTATTGTATTTCAGCTCTGTAAACTTCCCAGATATTAAATTATTGCAAGTTGCTTCATGGCTATCACATTAATCCTGTAAATGCATGCTAGGCCTGCAAGGACAGATGACTCTTTAAAGTGAGAGAAACAACAAGAAGATCAGTTACTTTCTACAGACAGCTCACATCCCCACCCAGCAGTCATAGCTAGAAATGACGATCATTAATTGTATTTCAGCGTTGTTCCATGGAAACAGTAGCTACACATCATAGTACTCCAAGATCCTTTGCACAAAATCACAATAATCCTGCAAAGTCAGAATAATGAGCAAAAAGCATCCATTTAGTCATATTCCCATAGACAGGCCAGCATTTTTATGCTACTCAATTCTCTTTAGGTAGAACAACAGGTTCTGTTTCAACAAACATTTTCCTGTGGAAAAAGAAGCACAGCCTCTCAATGTCTGGCATTTTTGGCTGAGTATAGTTCTCAGTGTTTTATCGGAAATTTAAAAAAAAATGCAAGTGTCACCTCTTAACCTCTTAGCACAAAGTATGGGGCAAAGACAAAAGTAATGGGGGAATAAAGACCCAACATCATGGAGAGACTTTAAAATTAGTTCTTCGAAAGTTGCTAGAATACCAGGTTCTGCATTAGCATGTATTTTCTGAAGGACATGAAGTCTGAAATGCAAATGCCCGTCATTATTTAGTGACTTCAGTCCTCAACTCAATTTTATGTGGAACAGCCAAAAACTTAATGAAAAATCTGAACACACTGTGAAAACTGGGACAGCTGCATTTCTTTATTACAAAATGAAATAAAACCTTGAAAAGCAAGAGCAGTGCCCTAGGTGGCCACCTATTTGGCCTATGCCTAAGTTTAGCCATGTCTAGTAGTACAACGTAAATAAACAAGATACATCTCATCCTTACAGAAAAAGTATTTATTATACCTTTGGAGCAAATATTTTTTAATAAAATTAGAGAGCATAGACGTTTGAAACCTTAAAATGTTATAACATTTTGCTATATATAGTATTAAGCAGTAAAAACAGGCTTTACAGTTTTCAGTCTTTATTGTCATATTCTGTACTAAGAAGGTTTAGCCACACTAGTAGTCCTTTAATGATACCAGAGTGCATTCTTTTTCTTTCTAGGAATATATATTTCAGTTCTAACAGAGTTCTTCTTCCACATAAGGGTACATTGAACCCACACATGGAGACAAGTAAAAAGATTTCTGTTCTCTTTCATAAGTGAACATATGGATCATCATCTGCAAATACCATGGATACTTTTAAGATGTGGCTGTCAGAAACACACAATAACTGGTGTGATGCTCATAGATTGTTTCATTTATTTTTCTTATTCACTTATGGGTCTGTGAATCAATCTACCTCGTAGCTGAAGTACATTGCATGTGACCACTGTACAAGAGACATACTGTATCTATAATAGCTGTCAGGTAGTCTTGTAATTCATTTAGAACTATAATTGATTTCTACATATAGACTTCATCTTCATATGGAAAACATTTGGTAGAAGTAAGTCAAATTGGAATATTGGTCTAGCACCACAATATTTTCTTGCAAACACATGCCTGTTATTGCTTGAATGGATAATTCTTCTGTTAAAGAAAAACCCTAATACTTTTGCCTCATTTATTTACTTATTTTTCATTCTCTTTCTTTGAAGTCGCTGTAGCCCTATCTACCAGTTCATTAGATAAAGCATGAAACACGGCTGAATTTAAGAGGCTCAGAACTACTTCACTTTACAAAAGTTGCAAGCACCACACCAGTGAAGCAAGCTGCAATGTCTGAAACTGCATCTGTGAAATACTGTGTACCATACATGGAGACTTGAAATATAACAGGTCACTTCAGTTGACTTTATTCAAAATGACTGAGTAAATCTGTACCCTAAGGCAATGCGCAGTACTGAAGGGAATGCGTTAAATGCATTGGTGGTACATACAGATCAGCTGGACTTTTTTGTAGGTATATAGTGAATCTACACACCCTAGGATGTGTTCAGGTAATAATGAGTTCACTTTAATGACAGATAAACACAGAGTCAGTCTTCACAGCACAATTTGTATCTTATCTATGCTTGGTTGACCAGGTTAGACCCATTAACTAGTGGCCTCTTTTTAGAGAACACCTGAACTGGTATTTATACTATGAGAGAAAACTGGGCCATGATATTGGGGAACATCTACTCTTGTTGCAGTACTTCCTGTATCTGGAGTAGAGGATCATGGGAGAGAAGGCACATTGGTGAAAAGGTATAGGGAGGTAAAAGAGAATGAGTTGGAGATGATGAAGCAGGTGCACATAGAGTATTTATTGGGATAATAAAATAATGATGACAGTGAAACCTGAGCAGCAGCAGCAGAAAATGGGAGTGGAAGTATTCAGGTTACTGAGATCCAGCTAGGTGTGATAGGAGCTTTACAGAAAGGAGGCAAAGCTGCAACCAGTAGTAGAAAGAAAACATGCTGAGATGGCAGGGCCTGCTATGGCAAGTAGAACAGAAAGACAGCCAGGTGTGAGAACTCCATCCAGAAAAGGTACTGTAATTAATAGATATTTTATTTGGAATAACATGATTATACCTTCGGGATTTAAAAGTGCAGCTGTATGGTCTTTCATATATTTAGGAAAGGAAGCATTTTGTGATATTACATTTGAGACTAATAGATTGTTGCAAAGTTTTTTTTATTGTTATTTTTTTGAATAATTTGATAAAAGGGATGTTTATCGATGGAATGAGTTTATTCTAGCAGGAAAAGCAAAATGTTAAGAACGTTTTTATTCAATTTGAAACTGATGAGGTAAGTGAAAATTAGGTTGCTAATTTGCTGAAAGAAACGTGAAAAAGTTAAAAATGTAAAAAAAAAAACCCCAGAAGGTGAAAGAAATGCTTGGGATATGGCCTGGCAATATGAAATGTATTTAAAATGTAAACGAAGGGTAATAAGGCACTTACCCAGTATTGTGTGTATTTCAGGGAATAGAGGGGTTTTAAAGTACTGGGCTCAGCCAAAACCTGGTTTCTATTGTGAGGATACAGCACATTTCATTAGTGAATGTAAAAAGGCATTGATGGCGTGTGGTGAAATGGGACATTTTGTGCAGGATTGTAAAGAGGAACGTCTGAAATGTAAAAAAAGAAGGGTTAGTTTTGATTTGATTGTGGGGAAGAAAAAATGCTAGAGATTGTAGAAGGGGAAAGGGAAGAGAATCTGGAAAGTAATAAATTGAGTTTGGAAGAAAGTGGAGCAGAATAAATTAGAGAAGAGGGAGAAGGGGGGGTAACAACAGAGGTACTAAATGTACAAATAAGCAGCAAAATGTTTAAAATGCAAAATAAATTTAAAGTTTTAAGGAAAGATGATTCAGGGGAGACATGTTTGTAAGAAAAAAACATATACAAGAATAATTTGATTGGCGACAGACGTAAATAAGGAAAAGGAAGTAAAAATGTATGTAATAAAACAAAGAAGAAAGATAAAGAGAAATGTGAGACTGCTGTCAGTCAGTGTAGTTAGTTTAAAATGTGTAAGGAATTTAAGTGTGCTACAATGGTGTGAAAGACAAAAGCAAAGTATTGTTTTAATAAATGTAAGAAATTTAGATGTAGGAGATAGGAAGCAGATGAAGACATTGTGTGTGGAAAAGTAGTCTGGAGCTTGGGGAGTATAAATATTCAGGAATAGTTGTGTTATGGAAAATGAGTGAGATAAAAATGATAGATTGTATGATAGTTGATCCAATGGAAGCAATTGTTAGATTACTTAATAGGGGAAGAATTTTATATACTTGTGTATATGCATATACTGTGGAAAAGGAAAGAAAAAGTATTTGAGATGTTTTGTCCACGTGTAGTAATTACTGAAATTAGTTATCTTATTAGGAGATTGGAATTGTGAGAGGTAGAAAAAAAAAATAACAGGAGATATGAAAAAGTAGAAGATTCATAGACATGGGGAAAAGAAGTTACGTAGTCTAGAGATAGATCAAGGGCAGAAATAGCTTTTGTCTTATTTTATGGAAACTCAAATACTGAAAATACAGACTTACATATATTAAGTCTGAGACTGCCATTTCTCAGAATATATCCTTTTCACCAAGCTATAGCAATCTCAGGACTGGTATATATAAGTTCAAGAGATAGTAGGTTGCCCCCCAACAAAAAAACAAGTTTAAAGGATAATAATATTGCCAGATATTTACTTTTCTCTTCTATTTTTGGTCTTTCTTTAACTTTTCAATAGGGAGTCACTTCACTTTGCTCCCCCTGTTCCTTAGTTATTCTCACTCTAAAGTCACACATCCTTAGAGATGAGAGCAGTGTTCTTACTAAAGGCACAGTACAATACAATGTTTGCTGGAAGTACAAGATACATTGTTTTTGAAATCCTGCCGCCATTCCATTTCATTATAGTCAACATTTCAAATCTGATCCTTCCTGTTGCTGCTGTTTCAGGACTCTGTATTGTGATCTTGTGATAATGCATTTCTGGAGTACTGTGACTGAGCTGCTATTGGCTAGGCATTTCTAGAATATAATAGTATACATTTTTCTCTCTTATTACAGGCTAACCTTTTAATGCATACTGATGAACTTGTGACTCAAGTACATATCTGGTATTCCAGCCTTTCATTTGTTCAGTAAGCACTAGAGTTTTTTCCATGACATCTAACATTAGTCCTGATCAGGTGTTATACCTAATAATGTTCTAGCTGTAGACATTATACTAAATTTTAGTAGTAGTGCTCCTCCTTGGTGAACCCATGTATGAGATGGATTTCTTTCATTAAACAAGACTAGATTCCTGTTAAAATAAATAAAAAAAATTACCAGTGGCTTGTAATCTGTTTATCTGGTTAAAGACATTGCCACATTTCTATTTATGAATTCCTGCTATTTCAAAAATTACTACCGATCCTTTATTGTCTAACTATGCGTACTTGTTTCTCCCTGTAGGTGCAAGCATTAAAGCAGAAACTCACTGAAGAAAAATCTGGCCTTCTTACATGAGAGTTCTGAATGGCATACTGAATATTGGGCATCCAGAATAAGCTTCCCCACAGCAATGCCCAACTTCCTTCAGTTACACCCCAAACTTCATAAAGCCCTTTGCACCTATATCACTAGGTGGGTTGCAAACTGGTTCACAGATAGAACCCACATTGTGAAAGTAGCTGACTCCAAGTCAGACTGCCGACCAGTCATGAGTTGAAGTCCCACAGGGTTTGGTCCTGGGTCCTCTCCTGTTTGGTATCTACTTCTCTGAAGTCCAGGCGAACACGAAGGGACTCTGGTTGACAAAGTTCACAGATGATTGCAAGTTGGGAGCCATTATTAACTCCCCAAGTAATGTTGACATCCTACAGAAAGGCCTCACTGAGACAAACGACTGGTGTCAGAACCATGGCCTTAAGCTCAATGCCAAAAAATGTGTCATCATCCCTTTTGGGAAATACCCAGTTCCCATGAATTACCACATCGATGGTAGTCCACTGAACACAGAAGGTGTTATAAGAGATCTGGGAACACAGGCTGACAGTGAACACTCTTTTAATCGCCACATTGCCACTGTGGTCAGAAAGTCCTTCTATGTGGCACATCTCATTACTAAGGGTTTTGCATCCAGGAAGAAAGAGGTCATTGTCTCCCTCTACTCTTCCCTCATTAGGCCAGTCATTGAGTACAATACCCCATTTGGCATGTACCTCACTAGGCAACAACTAGAAAGGCTGCAAAAGTACCTCACTAAGAGGATCCTAGGGCTTAAACACTTGTCCTATATGGACAGACTCAAACAACTCCAACTATTCTCTGTCTCATGTCGCCTACTTAGAGGTGATCTCTGCTTGTCTTACAAAGCCATGTCTGACCCAGCTCTGTTAGAAATGCTACATCTAAAGAAATCTCAATCCCTCCACACCACATGCTCCAGAGACCTCAACCTCATTACCACAATCAACAGAACATGCTGGAGGGACAGGTTCCTAACCCAGAAACTGCCCATGCTATGGAATAAACTTTTCATACATGTCAAACAGAGCACCTCACTGGCCCTCTTCAAGAGGAATCTTGATGAGTGGATGGGAAATAGAAAATTCACTCTGGGGACCACTCCAGTGGCTCTAATCGACAGAGGCACTGGGAACTAAGGTCAGGTGGCACGATGCCAGGGTAATCCTATGGGCTAGGCTTGTAAAGGCTCCAGAGCCTTTGGCCTAGTACAACCCTATGAACCTATAAATGCTATAATTGTACCATTAAGCTCGAAAAACAATAGGGAGGGGAAGCATGCAAACAGTGGCAATTGTCCATTGCATTAGTAGCTGTATTGTTATAAACAAAAAGAAAAATCTGTGGTATCCCTCAAAGTCTCAGAAAACTCAGCATTCAGCCTATACTGGGTCAGAAACAAACCAAGAAGTAACTTCTCAATGTAGAGGGTGTGATGTTCACTTCCTGAATTATGTTAAGTACCTAATTCATAAAATTAAATCAGTAAAATATGTGCTACAAAATAACAAAATAGAAAATAGTAGGTAGTCCAGAGTTGAATTAAAAATGGAATGTCCTTTATTGAAACACACAAACAAGCGATCCTAGTTGAGTATAATGAAAAGCATCAAAAACATTCATTACTTATATATAAAATCAGGTTATCCGGAGCAAGGGAGTGGTTACAGAGGGTGGTTCTGTTAAATAAAAGCATTAAACTCATTCCTTTAACCAAGTCCCCCTTCCCCCTTAACACCATAGTGTAATCAGAGACTGTGCTACCTAAAAACTAAAATTAAAACAAAAAAGCTAGAAACAAATTACAATATAAGATCATCTTACTAAAACTTTGTATAGAGTAACCATATAATCCAAACTATATTAATTAAGAAACTGACTAATAAAATGATTAGCTAACAAAAAATTTACTAGACATCTATCAGCATAAATATTAATATATAAAAGTAAACCACTTTTAACAAAGTTTGCTTTCATATCAAATAAATACTTCATCTTTGTGTGACAGTAACAAATTATAAAATGAATACATGTATAAATCTGCAAGTGAAAACCTAAGGAGGATAAAAACCAAAACTATAATTGCTAAGGTGGAAATACAATGAAAATGTTACAAATAAAGCACTAATGCCATGGGGATCTGTTAGTGTGGTGTCTTACTAGAAAAACACTTTGCATGTGTAAAGAGTGCACTCAAGAGAAGTGTCCCATTTGGAAAAAACAGATGTACCCTTATATGTGGAGCCACCAGATATACACTGTATAGACTTAAGTCAGCTGATCCATGTGCTTTTACACTTACAAGTATGTGCAGAAAAAATTATATTTAATTAATTAAAAAACTGTCATGAAGTTAATCCTGTGTGAATGGGCCTAGCATTAACAGGCCCACATGAATAGTTCTAAAGTGAAATGATGGAATTAATCACCCTATTTGGAAGCAAAATAATGTAACTAGTCGCCCTGTTTGGAAACAAAACTGTATATTATACATACATACACACACATTATATACCTCTCAACTGTCCAGAAGTGCGAACTTTTGAGTTTTCAGTGTGTCAGCATTTTTGCTTCATAGTTTTGGTCTGTTCTTCTTCCTATTTTATTTGTTTATTAATTTTTTTGGCAAATCAGTTAAGATTAAAGTTATTAAATAATGACATACATTTCAGTTTCAGACTTCATGTCTTTCAGAATATGCAGCCTAATGCAAAACCTTTTATCACAACTACTTCCTAAGGTTATAAGATCAGTATTTAAAAGGTCGCCCTGATTTTGGCTCTTTGAACCTCTCCATTGTTTTTGAATTTGTCCAAGTTCTTGAGCTAAAACTTTGGGAGGTATGGATATGTAATATACCACATGCAGAGTTGAACAGTGTTAGAATGTGATACTAAGTGTCGATTGCTATGTTTTCTTATAGGGCGCAGGTTCTCAAGCTGGATAAACTGTAGCACTGTGTCTCAAAAAGGAAACCATAAGACAGAGAAAAGTGGTTCTTCTACATCTCTTACAACTCAAGGAATTTTCAAAAGGATGAAAACAACTGGTCAGACCTTTCACGTGAGGAAGTACAGTACATAACTGTAACTTGGTGAGCCTGCATCTAAACTGTAGTGCATTGTACAAGCAAATTTGTTTCCCCTATGCTCCATGATTCCCAGATAATGAAAATATTACCCAATCTGCTTGCTGTCATACTACCGCTAATAAGCCTTAGTGTCTTATCTTGAATTTAGAACTGTAAAGAATTGTTTCACAACTGTAAAAGTAGAGTTAAAAATAAAAATCATGTGACAACAAGATGCATTGGACAACAAAGTACATTCTTAATATTAATTAACACATCGACTAGATTTCTTTTTAACAACAAGCCTGACACCAGTTTCACAACCAAAGATTTAACCTTATGTGGGAGGAACTGCATGGTTAAAACTGGTCTCCATTTCCATTCTGGCCAATACACAGCTCAACACAAAAGGTTTAAACCACAAGAACATACTGAACATATGTTAAGCAGTTGGTCTGCTTCCAGTTGCACTGTGCACAGCTTCTGCCGTTAAATAAACAATGCCAATAGTTTTACCCTTGCTGAAGGAAGGAGAGAGTGTAGTTCATCGGACACTTAGGACAGGTATCCCATCGTCTGGGATTAAGTGGGAAAAAGGAGACACATCTGACAGTGATTAACCACATCTCACGATAGGTGCATCCTTGCAATGTGGCAATTACTTTATAAGCAAATACAATAAACCTCCCCATGCTACACTCAATTTTCCTGGACACAACATGCACTCTTCAAGAGCCTTGTTTTGTATTTGTGCATGACCCCCCCCCCATCCCTCATATATTGGGTAAAAGACAAAAGTTAACTCACTGTGCAGTGATTTTCTCTGAAAACAGGGAGTACAATATCACTCAGCTGGTTTCTTATCAACCTGGGGACATTGCTACTGCAGACCATTTCTTTCAAAGCCTTACGGTGATAAGCACTTTATAGGGCACTGCTGCACTCATGATGCTGATGTCATCATGCACACCTGTGCCCGTTGATGACACTGCGGGATACACTGGCGGTGCATGATGACATCAGTTATTTAAAAAATGAAAGTAAAACAAAAAAAAGAAATCCGGATTTAAAGGGGTTACTGGAGAATTCGTGGCACCCTATTATTTCACCCACCAAAATGGGAAATACCAAGGAATTTAGTACAGTTGAGAGGTATGGTTTATATTTATTAATATTTATGCTGATAGAAGTCTAGTGGTAGATCTTTTTGCTAGTTAGTTAGCTAATCATTTTGTTAGCTAGATAGTTTCTTAATTAATATAGATTGGATTATTTGGTTGGCCTATATACAGTGTTAATAAGCTGGTCTTATGTTGTAATTTGTTTCTAGCTTTTTAATTTTAATTTTAGTTTTTAGGTAGCACAGTCTCTGATTACACTATGGTGTTAAGGGGGAAGGGGGACTTGGTTAAACAAATGAGTTTAATGCTTTTATTGCTCTTAACAGAACCACCCTCTGTAACCACCCCCTTGCTCCAGATAACCTGATTTTATATATAAATAATGAATGTTTTTGATGCTTTTCATTATACTCAGCTAGGATCGCTTGTTTGTGTGTTTCAATAAAGGATATTCCATTTTTAACTCAACTGTGGACTCCCTACTATTTTCAATTTTATTATTTTGTAGCACGTATTTTACAGTTTGATTTTTATTAATGAATTAGGTGCTTAACATAATTTAGGAAGTGGACATCACACCCTCCACACTGCAAAATTTCTTTTTGCTTTGAATTGTTATAGACAGAGACCAAAGCATCTTGACCATTTGTGCTGCATTGCAGTTGAAACTGGCTGAGTTATGGGACTCTAGTTACCGATAGAGAGGTGCCTTCAGAACCCCCAAATAGATAGAGTTCAATACTCAAGACAGTTGGAGGGAGCCCAAGTTAAAAATTATTTCAATCATGATCAAACTACAGAACTTGTCTGTGGGTTGTACATGTCAGCATATTCTAAGTGACTGCATTCAGTGAATATCTGCTAATGTAGGTAATGGAGGAAACTTGCTGAACATAGTAGAATTCCTCCATAAATTAGAGGAAGTCTAATTGTGACTTCATTCTGGGTGTTACAATCTTCAGATCAGCAGAGCTACAAGGGTTGAATGAAAGAAATATGTTAATACTGAAGTTATGGTGTTTCAGAATATTCACTATAATTTGAGGTACATTGACCACAGAATTAGAGTATATAAATAGCAGGGATGGTGGGGTACCATCCCTCATATTTTACAGAGATGGTACAAAATGCTAGGAAGCTGTAAGAGTAACTTTGCTATTTTTCTCTTTGATCAAATTTATTTTTTTTTAACTACTGGGATGCAGGCTATTGAATCTCAGATTTCTTAGAGAGAGCCATTTACTCGATTCTCCGTTGACTCCAGCTCTGAAGTTTCTTACAACAAGCCACCTTGGGTAACTAGACATTGGGATTGTTTTGTTGATGAGGAAATCAGTGAACTCCTGTGGAAAATTCACCAGGTAACCATTTGGATGGCAGTGTAGGAGAATGACATGGTTTGTTTCTGCTCAAACATACTCAGAGGAGTTACTTACCTCACCACTTCACTGCACCAATCTGAGACATGATGTGAAACATGGTAACTTTTCTGTTGATATTGCCTCATCCATATGCCTGGATTATGATAGTGCAGGTGGAATGGCAACAGCTACATGGGGCCAACATTTCTATCTAGGGAAGCTTCAGTAATCCAAGCCAAATCAAAATATTACAAGTCATGGATGATCATAGCTTGTTTATATTATATAATGCAGAGCAACATGAAACCTTTACAGAGCAGGTCATATCCACTAGTTGGAGATTGCTTTCTCATTTCCTCAGGGAAGTTACAAAGATAATATAGTGACCTCATTCCATGGTGGTATCTGGTAATCCAAACAAGGATGTGCCTTTCCAATTCCATGTATGTGCTCTCAGTTAGCCTGTAGCACCTTGATCTATGTCCCCTCAGTACTTCCAAGTATATACAAAGCTTAAAAATACCCATGTTACTTAAGACCTTGGTGGAAAGTTTAAAAGCCCCCATGCTAAAGGATAACGCTGTCCAAGCTGCAAAATCCTTTACTAATGCATTCTATGGGCACCTACAAGAATGCATGGATCATGCTATCCCAAGCAAAATCAAGACTCACTCCTCCAAGAAAAGGAAACCAGTCTGGTGGACCCCTGCCATAAGCAAGCTATACAACACAAGGAGGAAACTGGTACAGAAAAGAGCAAAATCTCAAGAAGGGAAGACATTCCTGATCAGAGTCAGCAAGAAACTACGATCCCTCATAAAATCATCCAAGGCTTGCTTCGAAAGAAAAATTACCAAGGACTCCAAAGATAACCACAAGGCATTCTTTAGCTATGTCAAGAATCTAAGTGGCAATCCTCAGATATGTTCGGAGTTAGTGCAGGATGGCACAAAATACACTGAACCAACTGATATCGCCAACATCCTGGCAGACAGGTTCAGTGCAAACTTCACCCCCAAAAGGGCCCATAACCATACCAGAAGAATGTAGAGCCCCTGAAATTACAGACACTCAGGTTAAAACAGCCCTCTCCAAAGCCAAAAACACAGCATCAATGGGACCGGACAGTGTCCCAGGCTGCGTCCTACATGAGCTCAAAGACGAACTAACCCCTCACCTAAACACACTGTTCAAACTCAGCCTCTCCACAGGCTACATACCCATACAATAGCACACAGCAATGGTTATTCCGCTCCACAGAGGTAGAGCCACAACAGTCCCCGGGAACTATTGCCCTATAAGCCAAACTAGCTTGGTCTGCAAGACTATGGAGTGCATCATCATGGAACTCATTAACAGAGACATTGGGAACCTCCAAACACTGGACCCTACCCAGTTCGGCTTTGTTACAGGCAAATCATGCCTCCTAAACCTGGTGGACTTCTTTGAGACAGTTACCAAGGCTATAGATGAGTGAAGGGTGGTACACACAGCCTACCTAGACCTTGCAAAGGCCTTTGACACCATTCCCCATTCTGGTATTATAGACAAGCTCACCAACCTGAACATAAACCCCTATGTCACAAGATGGGTTGCCAACTGGCTCACGGACAGAACCCATATGTTAAGAGTTGCGGGAGCTAGGTCCAACTCTAAACTGTTTACAAGTGGCATTCCCCAGGGCTCAGTCCTAGGACCCCTCCTGTTCGGCATATACTCCTCAGAGGTACAGGCAAGCACAGGAGGACTATGGCTGACCAAGTTTACAGATGACTGCAAACTAGGGGCTATAATTGACTTTCCAGCTGACACAGACATCCTTCAAAAGGGTCTCACTGAGACAGATACCTGGTGTCAAAATCATGGCTTCAAGCTAAATGCCAAAAAGTGCACAGTCACCCCCTTTGGTAAAAACAAAGTACCCACAAACCACTACATAGGTGGTAGTCCCCTAAATATGGAAAATGTAATAAGGGATCTGGGGACCCAAGTAGATAGTAATCTCTCCTTTAATAATCACATTGCCAAAGTGGTTAGAAAATCCTTCTATGTGGCCCACCTAATCACAAAAGTGTTCGCATCCAGATCAAAAGAGGTCATTGTGCCCCTCTCCTCATCACTCATCAGACTCATCATAGAGTACAGTGCCCCATTTGGGATGTACCTTACAAGACACCTGCAACAGCTGGAAAGACCATAGACATGGCAGTATTTTGAGTTGTTTTGCCATATACACCTCAGTGCTGGCCATTGTGGTTTGTTCCAGATTTGGTTTGGCCCTGCAGAGCTCTCTCACTTCAGCTTCTTGGTAAAGCCATTTGAGATGGGATAGAAGGGCTGTTATCAAAAGGGTTCATTCAACAACTTCAACAGCTGAAGACTTAACATGGGAAGTATAACCTTTAGCCATTTCCAGGAAACATGCTATTTGTAGTTTCACTGAGAAAGTTGTGTTCTGTGGAGGAATTTGGCATGACTCCTTTGGTATTTACAGGTTTCAGAGGGCTAAGAAACTCCAGGATATGACTTTGTAATTTTCCATTAGGAATGTGTTAGGATAGTGGATGTTGCAAGCTTCATAGTAGGTGAGTTACAGGAGAGCCACAGGTTTGTGTGTATTTAAAGCCATTAAGGTTCTTTTGCAGAACATTTTCAAGTCTCTTTCTGAGCTTAAGAACTGAAGAATGGAGGAGTCTAGAGCATTGTGTATAAGACCAGTAATAAGAGAACAGGTATGCACATTTGCTGATTTAGAATGTTTATAGCCCACTTCCCTCATATAAATAAAGTGCACCATTGGTTAATCTGCAAGGTCACTCAGTCTGGAAGATCAGAAAGGATCCTGTTTTTCCTTTAAAGTACTTTTACAGGCTTTTCTCTCTCAGTAAACATTAAATGTAGCTGTTTCAATCATGCAGGTGAAAGAGAAGGATTGGAAGGAATAATTTTAGCAGACATAGATGGGGAAAACCTTGAGCAGGTTGCCCCCACAACAGAATGTCATGACAACCTGGCAAATTTGCCAAAAGGTAAACATGTATGTTTGTCTTTGTCTTTTCGGCTTTTTCCCGGTAAGGGGTTGCCACAGCGCACCTCCGGTCCACTAATGATTGGCAGTAGATTTTTACGAAATGCTGAGGTGCCAGCTCAAGGCTCAACCTTCAGTGAAGGCACACCCATTTACGCACACATGTCTTTCGAACGCTACCCAACCATGGGGAGGACATGCAGACTCCACACAGAAGGCACTCCCAAGCCACACTGCGAATCGAATGGGAGAACCTCTTGCTGTGAGGTAACAATACTACTGCCATACCACCGTGGCTACAAAAGGTAAACATGTATGGAGTATATAAAATGGCATATGTGGGGCTCTTGAACCTACAGTAAACAGTATGCAATGGTACACCCAGGGAAAGTCTGTCTTCTGGCACATAATGTAGTTAATTGGTTGGTTCAATTTGGTGAAGTTGTCTTAAGTATACACTTCAGCCAGTAATAATAATAAACATTGATGTGATCATTCTGACTCCTAAAACATTGACAGGCTCTTCTGTAAAGCTGCATGTTTTGCTTGCCCACTCGCAAACCAAACTCATAATAGATACAAAATGGGGTAGAATGCATCAAAGATGTCTTATGCGATGAAGAAAACCAAATATTAAATAAGGCAACATTTTTAGTCAATTTGCATGCACAAATTTACAACTGTAGTTTTTGCTGCCTGTGCATTTATATTTTTTCCAGAGTAAAAATTTCACTGTAAAATGAGGCATGGTAACACATGCCACATTTCAAGCAGTAAGAGATGAACATATACATAGTTTGCAGCAGAAAATAACTGTGGAAACATATTAGTTGACATATATCAAGAAATTCACACATGCCACACAAAATTGTTCTTACTTTCAGGAAGTATACTGCCAGTAACAATGCTTCACTGGTATTTGATTGCCTCTGTATAATTAAACCAGTTAGTCATGTACAATATGCTTAAAATATGTAAGCTCTCCATAGAGCTTTATTTGTGTGCCTGTTATAAACCATCAGGGCAGTGCCTAAAATAAACATTTCCTCCCAATGCATTTCTTCAGTCATCAAAAGACAAATAAACATAGAGCATTCAACTTATTAATAAGTAAGTACTAGACTTTCCCTGGCTAAGTGTTGACAAATTTCTGCATACAACACACTTACTTAATCATGGGTCTGCTAACAACAGCAGCAATCTATAATACCCTTCCCCCCAATAACAAAGTATAAGCAGTGCATCCATTTTCATTTACACATGCTGCCAACATCAAAGTCAAATGTAAAGTGTGGAGAGAGAAAATTACCTGTGTACCCATATCAAGGCTGACAGTTTCACTGACTGCAGCCTCCTTGACTGCAGTGAAGAAAACAGAAAGGCATCAATATTCACTTTGGCCAATGCAGGCTGGATCGATGACCTAAACAGTCTGCCAATGTCACCTCCGGCTGAGATCAATTTGTAGATACAACTGTCCTAACAGGAGGGAAAAGGCCAGAGAAAGTAAACTCCCTGAAAAAAATAGGCAAACTCAAGAGAAAGGTGCT